>NW_017670283.1:103905-239630 GCF_001879085.1 Nicotiana attenuata
TCCATATTTTGAAGATCGAAATACCAGTATAAGATACTAAAACAAAAGGAATTCTAAGCTAAAATACTACACATTACTACGCTACAAGGCTCTAAATTTTACTACGCTAAAAGGGTCTACGTTTTACTACGCTAAAAAGGTCTAGATTTTACTACGCTAAAAAATAATCTAACCTAAACATAAACAACAAATAAATTTAATTGCAAATAAAACACAAAACGGCATGAAAGCACATATATATAAATGAGAATATTAACAGACAAATTTATTTGACAAATTTATATTTTTATATAAAACAGTAAAATTAAATCCGGATAAATTTAAGATGCTAATTTCGAAAAAAAAAATACAAACCGAAATAGAACACATACAAATCAAATAATATGCATTATTATAAAAGTTTCAACTTAAAATAAATCGAAATACCTCGATTTAGAATTTTCGGAAATCAAATAGATCGAAATTTTGACTCCGAAAGCGTTAACCAACAATAACAAGAAGCTCTACTCGAGTGTGGGACCTACGATCTTCAAGTTTTATGTGCCGGGGGGACCCAATTTTTTTTTATATATTGGCGGACAGTTTACAGTGGGGGGACCAAGGGTGGGAGTAAAATATTTGAAGAAGGAAGGCGACGGGTGAAGAAGATGGAGGATTTTTTTATTAAGGGGTATAACGCCAGGTTTTCTGGCGCTATATCACTGTGTCAGTATATAACGCCAGAAAACCTGGCGCTATATATTAACGGTGCATTTACCGTTATTATATAGCGCCTGATTTTCTGGCGTTATATATATTATGATCACCTTTTTTTTTTTTTTTTTACACTTATTTGTGTTTTTTGAGTTCAAAATAACAACATTTTGGTTCCGGACTGATTGTGCTTGACCCTTATGTTGCTCAGCTTTTGAATAAGCAACATGCACTCGAAAAGAATAGGATCATAAGCACCATTACCAAAGTTTAGCATTCTAATAACCCCTATGGAATCCGTAGCTATTTCTAGTGGGGTGAGGTTCCTCTCCTCTACTATTTCTAGTCTTTGCAGCTTCTTATACTCTATATAATAATGATATAAGTTAATAATACATTGACTATTAATCACCGCATAATAATGGCTTTATTATTAATTATCATATGAATATTTATTGAATTATAATATTCATATAATTAGTACGTGAATCAAATTATTCGTTAGTTTATCTTTTAGTTACTTTACTTAAGTTTATCTTAACTTAGCAGACCTATAAAACATCTCATGCAACAAAAATGGAACACTTAATGTATCGTTTCATAACATACTGTATCGTACTGTATCGTATTGTACTGTATTGTTTGATAAATATAATGTTTGGATAAATTGTGTCGTTTGCCCTCGTTTTATGATATCATGCACCAGCAACATGAAGAATAAAATTGCAATATTATATATAAAAAAAATTACGATGCAGGGTATAATTACTATATATAAAAAGGTAGGATAAATGATAAAATAAAATTATTTAACAATAATGAAGGGTGAGATTGAGAGAAAAGACAAGGTAACGATGCGACCACACCAAATAGGTTGTTACATAAAGTGGCATATTTCGTCGTTACGTAACGATTGATTTAACGATACGATACAATAAAATTTAAATAACAATCAAAATAAATATCGTATTTAAAGTAACAATACGATACAATACAACATGTAACAACCATCCAAACAAGCTGTAAATCTCTTATTGTCATGCCATAAAAAGAGAGAGTATTTTAAGTTGTTTACTCATTTGTAGTTGGCAAATGAATAGACAACAATGGTTTCATCGAAATATATCTATTTTTGTTGTTCCTTTAATATCTTTAATTTTCAGTTTTTAGGTTATTGCAAAAAAAAAAAAAAAAACTAAAAAGGGAGTTTGAAAAACCTCTTTTATTTTCTCTCTTTTGTTATTGTATATACCCAAATTCCTCCAAAATTCCATCCCTAATTTACTCAGCCAGTAGACACTACCACCTGCGCCTCTGCTCCCAAAACTTTGTTCCACTCCTTTTTTGTCTTCTCAACCATTTTTATTTTTTTGTTCAGAATGGACAACGGCGCCAGCAAGGCATCAGCTCAGCTGACGGCTGAGGGGGCTGCACAGTTACAGGAAGGCATCGGGTTGGTGCTAGGTAGATGGACGGCCCTTCAGATGGCTATCGAGAACGACTGGGGTGGTCGTGGCTCTCGTGAAAAATCCAGTCAGCTCAATGTCGACATATTTTCGGCTTTCACAAATTCCAAAGGTAATTCTGCATATGATTAATAATCCGTCCGTCTCAATTTATGTGTTTTAGTTTTACTAGGCACGGAATATCCTTTGATCTTGTGGTTTTAAACATGGCATGCCATTTGGAGTTTTATCAAGGATAAAATGGAAATTTGAAACTTAAAACTTACTAAATATAAAAAGAGGCAACTTTTTTGAATCAAACTAAAAAGAGAAGCAACACATCAATTGAAATGGAGGGAGTAACATATTTAAGCTATTCCCAGCTGCTAATATACCTTTGTGTTATTCCCTGTTTATTGTATTTGATTAAAAAAATTGGTTTTCTTTTATTGTTTTTGTGGGGTCCTCATTGTTTTTCGTTATGCAGAAAAAGTATATATGGATGATATAGAAGAGATTCTAGATGAGTTCATGTTATCTCTAAATACTGAAGTCAATGATGGCAGTCTTGAGGAGGTACCGTGCCCACTCCTTGTCCTGTAATCCTTATCATATTTATTTGCTGTGTTAAGACAACATAAGTGGGAATGATTTTATCGACAATGAAATCAAATGGAGCAGTTTTTATGCCTGTGTTTGGAAAACTTCAAACAAACTCCTCGTAAGTGCTTTCTTTTGAAAAGTAAGCACTTCGAATTTTCCAGAAACATAATCAAGCTTTGAAGTACATCTCATCCGATTTGAAATAATTCAACAAGTATATGCCGTGTGCAAACTTCTGGTGTGATTCAAGTGTGTAAATTCTCCAGATTGTCCTGGTATTTATATTATAGCACAAGTCATTAAAAGAAAAAAAAAATTGGGGTCTCAGTAAAGGTTTTTGTCGTTATCAATCAAATATGTTTACTCTGATGCTATTCTCTCAAGGTTATGATATTGCATTTGACTACACTTTCAAACTTAATTCATTTGGTGATTCCGAAAGAGAAGGCTAGTTACCATTTCGTGTTCGGCCAAAACAGGAAGCTAGGGGTATGGATTAGTTTTGTGGGAAAAAAAAGAATATTACATTAATAGTATACTGATATGAGTTCAATTTGGAATTGATCGCATGACTAGCGTCCTCTTCAGAACCAATCTTTATTGCTGCTCTGGTCCTTTGTTTCATACAACCAAACTGTCCAATTCAATTGGGAGTATCAAGGTGACTTAAGAACCATATCTTAAATTCAGTGCGTTTATCTCATTTAATTGATTAAAAATGAGATAAACGTCCACAGAATATCATGATGTGTTATTTTTGCCTGTAATAAAGCTTAGAAGGCTTAGTAATAACTTGCTACGGATATCTCATGGGAATATATAAATGAATTCTTGGAATCAATTGATAGTTTAGTCCACAACTTGAAGAAGCATGTTTGTGGTTTGCCCTCCCCTTTGTGGTACTCCGCCTCCCTACAGGCAGCCATTTCCCAGTTCTCCGTAGTTCTGTCCCATTCTCTCCTTTTTTTATCTGGGATGAGAAGTTATGTCCCATTCTCTTCGCTTCCATCCTCTAACCTTTGTACAAGGAGGCATCAAGCGTACAAAAAAGAAGATCAGGAAAGGGGCAGGGCCTTTTTCTTTGATATTTTCTATTTGTTATTGTTATCTTGAATTTTGACCAAACTGTTGTACTGTTCCTGTTAGGCAGAAGTACAGTTTTAGAGTATAAGGACTAAAATGGTAATTTACCCTTTCTAAATTATGTTGTTTACAGTGATTGGAGAATTTATTATTCGTGTAATCATGCATTTCTGTAAGGCTTTGGAGTGAGATCTGATGTATGCTTCCCTAACAATTAATATTGGTGTTTTCTTTCAGGTAGCAGAAAAATTGATGTTTATGCATGAAGAGTGCCTGGAAGGCAATTTCAATTCAATCAAACTGCTAAGAGAAACAAATATTGGAAGGAGACCTGCTACTTATGTCAGACAAGTAAGCATCCCCTTTTTATAGGCAGTATATGTTTTTTCCTCTGTGATCGCTAGAATTTTTTCTGTTGATGGTCGCCTACTACTTCGCTATATCCTATCATATGCATGAAAAAAGTGATGAAGAAGAACTAGTATGTTGGATGAGTTACTTGTGTGGAAGTAATATAGGCCTTAATTCATATTTATTACAAATGAAGCTTGGGTAATTCAGGTATTGGATAATGTTAACTGTATGAGATGAAATTAATTATGCACGGTGTACTTTTGCTAATTGTTCTTAGGAAGTAGGAACTTGAGAAGAATGAGAAACCTTATATATTCAACCGTTTTATAAGATAACAAGCACAACGCTGTATTCCTCAATTTTCCTAGCTGAAATGGTTGGTGGGAGGTGCATGTTTTTTTTTTTTTTTTTTTGATGAAGTAATAATAGATTTCATTGCTGGCATCAAGAAGATGCATAATAATACAAAAGTTATGGAAGCAAAAAAGACACTGTTAGCTCAAGTACAAAAAGACTATTCTAGTACCAGGGAGCTAATGAAGTTCAAAAAGTTGTCAGGAGAATCTAAGGGGGAAAGGTAATGCCAACTATAAAGATACAAAAGACATCTAGCCTTGAGGGAATGATTTGGAGTTGAAAGCAACATTTCTGTTACTGGAACATGCTGGTATATCAATCAATCAATTACTCTTCAATCCCAAATTAGTTAGGGTTCAGTATATGAATTCTTTCTGATAAGTAAGGTAATCATTTTGTTCATTAAGTGTAAAGCAACAGTAGGAAGATGCTGAATGTGTACTGTACAAAAGAGGCAAAAACTCAATTCCTAATCTTATTCAGGATAAGGAGCTGAGAAATTCTAGCTGTGTCTACACATATACATCAGCCTTTTGCACCACAAAGTTAGCAAGTATGAACATCTACATTTAAGAACAGTCTCCCTTTTTCCTTAAAGTGTCTTTGGTTTCTTTCACTCATTTTGTCGACATTATATTCTTGATAAAAAAAAAATCTTTGGTTTCTTTCACCAGCCAGCAAATACACGTCCATTTTCCTTTGAAGTATCATTGGTTAAGCCAGCGCTGTTGGCAATTAGATGGATTTGAAATGATACATGCTCTAGTCGGTTCATAGTTTGTGTTTGAACTACTTGTTGCATGGAAACATTATTGTAATATTCTTACTTGTCATTTTTATAGTCGAGACTCCAGAGTTTTCCCCTGATGGCCTTGTTCTTGAATTCTACTTGAGTGATTCTTGAGGAATTCTATAAAATATCTTGAACTTCTATTATTTTTAGCAGCCCCAAACCGTTAAATTCCATCCCAGGTTGATGCCTTTGATATATTGACTAATATCAACCCCAAGGGAAAAGTGCCCTAAATTGAAACTATTTGCTCTTGATTTTTTCCCCGTGATGCATCTTTTTGTAATTGGAGAATATTGTCCAGTGATAATTTGTTGTATTGCTTACTTTTGCAAAACTTTCTAGGGTGCTAGCGATGATGACGACAGCAGTGATGATGGGAATGAGAACTTGGGTAACAATTCATCAGATATGGCAATTGATTCTGTGGAAACGCAATCAAATTTGGGCCAGGGTATGGTAGTTGATGAGCCTGTGATGAAGCAGCCAGCTGAAGTGGACGAGGACGGGTGGACAAAAGTAGCTACAAGGCGTAACAAAGGTAGAAGGAATTAAAGCACTACTACACCTCATGGATTATACAAAAATTTTGTTCCCTAAACCTTAAAAATGAAGATAGCTTGGTATGTTGGTGAACTATATTTTAACAGTTGTAATTATGGCGATTGTAATGTGGTTTTGCTTCCTCTTGCATTGGTGAATTCTCCACCAATTATCATCTAAGGCTCAGAGACGGTCTTTTTGCTAGTTGTAACAATGAAATTTGTAGTTTAAGTAAAACAACATTATTTTAGTCCCTCATTAGTCACTATGTTCTATACAAATAACTATCAACTTAATGATATAATGGTGCTCTTTGTATTTTGTCTTCCCCTAGTCCAGGTGGACACAATGATGCACGTAACACGTACAATAGCCCTTTAATTATGCGATAAACTTTGTGATAAATGATTATCGAATTTCTCCTTTTTTTCAATTAATTAAGTGATTTTTCTCGTAACCTTCGTCTTACAACTTGTTATTGGCAGTTGAAAAAACTATACAGCATGCGGCTAAATATAACACCAGAGGTGAAACCACAACCAAGGAAAAAGCATGAAGTAGCAAAGATAATAAATAGAAGACGCAACTAAGTTAACCCTCTCATATAGACGAATGTTTTACCTAAAGGCTTAAACAGCAAAACTAAAGTTCCCTAAAACTTCTCCCTTGTCAATCAGATATACAAACAAAGCCAACGCAGTGGCTTAGAGGGAGACAGAGCACGACATAGTTAATTTACTGATTTCTGGCATTCATCCCATCATATAACCAGTTCTAATATTTAATATTACAGAACTAAAAGTTTGCTTAGTTTATTTTTTCTCCAAATGTAAGACTTAGCAGAAGAACATGGAACTCCGCACATTCCTGTGAAGCCGAGGCAATGCGGGAACTGGAGCACCACCAACTGCTGTAACTCCACCGTGGCTCGACGATGTCTCTGACAGTTCATCAAACTTGATAAACTGTGACATCTGTGCTGCTGCCAAGTGGGCATAACATATAGGTGCAACTGCGCGAAACGTATTAAGAATAAACAAAATTGTTCATCAGATCAACATTAGGAGTAGTATGTGATGATATTCCATATGTAACACCTTTCAAGCCAAGTAAAGAATCATAATTCCTGAAAAAGCAATACTAGTAAAACACAAATGATTTTTCTTACCAACAGAGATGGCTGTAGTACTTCTCTGATACCTGCAGTGCAGTAGAAAAGATATATAAAATCTCTCAAGGAAGGATTTGAACAAGTAACATCTACTCATAGATATAGATTGTTCACTTACACATATGATAGTGAATGGACCAACTCTTGCATGTCATCAGCTGAAAATCCAATTTCATCATGCAGGACATGGTAGTGAGTCGGCCGTGTTGTTCCCTGAATAGCACAAAGATGACAGAAGCTCATCATAGATTAGAAGCAATAAATATGAATCATAGAGCAGTCTCAAACAAGGACTCTACAAAACTTACAATCGGCCCAGCATGAGCACACATGTAGAAGTCGTTGTTCTTAGGATGGCAAATTGCATTGTCGATCACAGTCCCTGCATAGAAAGATATTTCAAGGAAGTTTATACAGAACAGAGTCAATCAAATTATACTCCAGTAATAACACAAACTAGGTAGCTAAAAGTACAAACCAGGAAGAACATTATCAGGTGAGTTGGTCTGGAAAAACTTTGTGTGGTGATTCTTTTGTGCAACAACGACTGTGAACTTTGGAAACCAATTCTCATCCAAATGATTGCAGGCCTAGAGAATATGGTCATATTTAGTGATCAGGAAAATAATAGGTGTCATGGAAAAAACTAAGCTGCAGTTACTGCACATTCAAACCTCGATAATCTGATCGAGCTCAGTGTTTATCACTTGGTTGAACTGGGACTCACTCACTCCGTCTCTGTACATCCATGACAGCTTAATCATTAGCAACTATATGAAAATTTTAATGTGCACGAATGAGAAGAAACCAAAAAATATACATCATGTGCTAGTGTGAAGAGTATGCTTAAGTTAGATGTTGCATAATCAACATAGCACTAAATCAGAAAGCTGGTCTTGAAAGCATAGTGAAGGACATAAGAATTAAAGCCCTCAGAAGTAATGTCTTCCATTGTTTTTATATTTTTGCTTCAAGTCTACTTGAGAAGGGGAGAAAAGGTTGTGACGAAATGGAGAACTTGCATAAAATGTAGATATGGAGTTGGAAAGTACAACAAATTCTAGTTCCAAATTCACAGAACTGCATTTGAGTAAACGATTCAAGATTGAATCAGTTCTCTTAACTTGCTTTCTAGAAATTATACCTGAAAATTATGATATGCTCAGGTTTCACTTTGTTAGAACTTGAGTAGAAGTCCACCAGCAGCTCCCTGTATACAGAACAAAATTCTTAAGCAACAAAAAATGGGGGCATTCGATATAGTTACATAGCATAGAGAGTACTCTTGTATCAATTACAAAGCATTGAACCAGCAACTACCTGATAAGGCCATCATCTTGAGTATCTGATACTTTTTTGTACAGAGAGTCTATCATTTCCAGCTTTGGCGACTGAGTACGAACAGCTGCTCGATAGCGCGAAATAAGGGGCCATTGTCTAGAACTGACCACCTGATAATCACAAATCCATAGAATCAGCACTATCTAAGACAGAGAGAGAAGTTAAGCAATATAAAATGAGCAACATTATCTTTGAGTACCGCTGCAATGGATGGAACATCTGCTCGTCCAGGTGAGCCATGAGAGACATCCATTCCAATAATAATTGTGGGAACTTTTGAAATCTGAGGTAGTACAGGGGAAAGCTCCATAGCTAAAAAGGAATTCATACCACCCAGCTGCAAAGAAGCACCACACGTGGAAGAGGTGTTTGTTAATCAATCAGGAGTCAATATATAGTTGGAGTAAAAACCTTTTGTCAATTCAAACTTGCCTTAGCATTGATTTTCAAGAGCACATTGGTAAGGTACTGATCATTGATCTTTGTAGGAGCAATGCATTGTGTGACAATTCCAAGATCGGATAAATTCCTTCTCTTCCAGGGGCCTTCAATATGGAAAATTACCAGAAAAGAGACAATTAAAAAAGAGGTTCCAGCCACTATTATATAAAACTTTAAATGTAAAATTCAGAAGGAACCAAGATTGGTTGGCTCTAAGGCAACAACCATAAAGGTCGGAATTCTTCCTCTCTGGAAGTATGCAGAGAAGGAACTGAGGCGGAGATGGAAGTTTTGATTTCACAGCTTCTAGCATCTTCTCAACTCTCACAGGAGCAGGATTGCGTCTGAACTGTGGATTCTCCTCAAAGATATGATCAAATGGTTTGCTGATGGACTACATAGATAATGGAACACGTTAATGATGCAGAAATATGATTATATATATGTATATATACATGCACTCTAGAGTTGGAAAGGTACTCACAATTCCTTTTTGTTGCCCACACCTTTGTAGATCCATACAAAGCTTACGGACATCACAACGGGCAGAGAAGTTCACAACTGCCCAACGCTCAAGTTTGCTCAGTTCAACCAATTGCTGTGTTGGTAAGACTCCAAATTCAAAGGACTAGCATTGATAAGTCATTAGGAGAACGTAATATTGTTAAGCAAGATACCCTTACCTTCTGGTTAAAATTCCACCTTCCGTTTCTAGGAAACAAGTCTTGATCTCTGCCTACCTTCAACTGCAGAATAAGAAATAAAAAATGTCCATTCTTGTCAGTCATTGTGTACAACCTCAAATTTTCTAATCCAAAAGTGCCAACCTGAGAAACTTCTAGCAATTAAAAATGACAAAAGACCAACAGCAGGAAATTGAACATCGATCATGCTCACCTTTGGAGTTGGCAAGATACGACCTTCAACTTGAGTAAACTGATCACTGATCGAAATTCCAGCAGATCCAAGAAGAGGGTCAGCCTTATAGTTGCTGGTCTTTAGAGCCTGCAAGGTTTACATGATAGTGAAATGCATAGCTCGTATGAAATTAGTACAGGCTACAATTGATTCTAGAGCTTACATCACCCAATGTTCTCATTCTTTCTTGGGGCTTCTGTCGGGATTTTTCTACCAGGGAAGCCCTTTGTAGATTGGACAGCGCCTTGGTATAGCGTTGCAGAGACACCAGGTGGCAAAGCTGACAAGACAGAAAGGAAAACTGTGAGGTCACAAACATTAAAAGCTGCACATATTAGGTGTAAATTGTCTAGTACCTCAAGAGGAATAAAAGTTGGATGTTTGGGTTTCCCAACGTTTATGCAAGGAAAATCTCCAGAATAATTCAAAGGAATATGGCGATGATGAGTGAAATATTCATAAACAGTCAGCTCAACCTCTTTCTCTTCCCCAGCCATACCATTTCCACTTTTCTGCTTCAATGTGAAACTGGAACACAAAACAACTGACAATAAATCTTTGCGTGCTCTAAAGCAAATCAGTCCACAAAATGTGGAGAAAAGAAAAATGGATTCATAATGAACAAACAAACTGACGTCTGCTCTTTGCAAGGCTTTTCAGTGAGGCCGGTGATTTTGTATTCCCTATTTGAGGGGCTGGCCTTGATCCTCAGATTCTTGAGCATCTTCTTGGCCTGGGATAGAGGAGTAAATATGAAAACTAAAAATGTAACTGCTGCAAGGAAGGAAAAGAGAATGAGTAATAGACTAATAGTTACCTTGGTCCAGTCAATCTGGTAAGGATCTCTTGCATTTTGATTTGCCAGAAGGAAGTCTACCACTGGCCCTGGCTGCACAATCATTGTTGTTGATGCATCTGCAAGCTCAAACATTATAAGATAATGATTTGGGGGAGGTGAGAAAATGCAGATAACAACTTACCCATGTTCAATGATAGGCCTCCCTGAGTGGCCCGGAAACTTGAATGGAAACCCCTGCATCCTAAAACTCCTCCACCAAGCTCAGTGAAGTTTCTTGGCTCATCATGAAAAAAAGATTGTCGCACAATCAGGCAGCCCCTGTAACAAAACAAAAAAAAACGAGTTTTAGATAACCAGAATAAGTTGTCAAGGCAGAGAAAGAAGCAATTCCATACCGTTTGGCAGCATGCTGCCTCAAAACTATGTCAAGAACTCTCACTGTCTCTTGATACTGTTCGGAGTCTTGTCCCCGGAGTGCATTTGTTATTGCTTGCATCGGTATTTTTGCAGCATACTTAATTACCACTTTATATGCCTTGGACCGTGGCTGCCTCTTTGACCTCTTTTTATCAGCCTCACTAGGGCTCCCTTCAAGACTTCCACCTTGAGTAGTGCTTCTGTACACATGAAGCAAAAGTTTAGTTGATGCATAAAATTGGTTTTTAAAAAACCAAAATCATTTATTGTAAAACGCAGAAAGAAATTTAGTACTGCACCTAGAAGAAGAAGAGAGATCCTCCAACACAACAGTAAACTCAAGTTTGTTGTGAGGTAGTGCACCAATTGTAAACAGGCTCTTCTCACCATCATAGGCAAAATCTTTGCCGGCTAGCTCCAATGCATACGTTTGTTGCACCTTGTCCAGAATTTTTCGTCCTATGCCTTTTGCCTCTACAGGATTTCCATCTTCATAATTTAGAGCAACCTGAGGCAATGATAATCAATATTTTTTCAGTTAACTTTGAAATTTAATCAAGTCAACACAGCATTTCACATTGTACTTTAGCACAAAGAAATTGAATGCATCATAAGCAGATGAGAGCTTACACTATAATGGAAGAAGTATCCATCAGAGTTGGTCATCCCTACTTTAAAATGGTTGGTGAGTAGACGAATCTTTTGCCCTTTTGATCCAAACCCTGGTCGAGCCATAGGAACACGGCTTGGTTTTGCTGTTGTAGCTTCACCTTTTGAAGACGCCATTTTCTAACGACCAACCTAATTCAGTAATTTGTTCAGAGAGAAGTTAAAAAAACAAGACTAATGGAATTTTAAGTGTCATAGCATTATGAAATGATGTTTCATCTTTCTGGTGTGAATAAACCAGTAAGATATAATATATCCTGTCAGTTTATCAAATAAATGATATGATATAGTTGTAACATCATGTAATCTTAACAGAACATATCACAACAGGACTAAATTTTCGTCTGTAGATTCAGACATGCTGCAGTTTGTGGCTATAAAAATATAATCAGACAAATCTTCAAAAAGTAACAGAATTTGAGAAGAAAGAAAGAAAAGCTCAGCATACAAGTAATGCACAGACACATAGAGGCACATAAATAGACCAAAGAAATGCATGTATTCATTCCACTTAGCCAACTGAAAGATCATGCATGAATCCTAAAATAAATGGCCAAGTATGTTGAATGCAAGTTATTAAAACAGAGAGGCTTGATCTGAAATGAAATGGGAATATAGAAGGACATTCAAACATGAGTAACAAACTATTACCTACCAGTAAAACAATGATAACAGAAAAGTACAAAAGTTGTACCCTTTATGGTTGATCATATAAAGATATCCACATTTGGTTAAAGGGTGGCACACAACTAACAAAGTTTGAAAGCCATATTACAGATATTATCATCTAGCTGTCAGGAAATTAACTGCAATAAATCTTGAGCGGCGACTATAAAATCTCAATAGAACATGTTACGAATGGTTCTCAGTATTCATTTCCAGTAAAAACACAAGAAAAATAAAGTAATATAATATTCTGGTAACATGAAGATTCAGATGAGATACTAATAGTATTCATCTTTCAGAAAAAGGGGAATTAAGGGAAAAGATTAAACCACAAAATACAATAAAGCTCCAGAAAAAGGGATTTGAAGAAAGAAAAGACTCCATATCAACATGAAGAAGCAACCACATAATTCATAGAACACGTGAAGTCATACAAACATGGTACTTAACATTTTAAGGTCTTATAATGCCTGAATTAATCCCTCTTCAACTAAGATAGCTAATACACAAGATCCACACTCCAGCACATATTCTCATATAAAATTGTACGTGTAGACCACAGAGACACAGGCACATACAAGCAAAATACAAATATTTTAGCAATCTAAACACATGCACATGCATATGGTTGCACACACACAATCCCTAGCTATAACCCCCCTCCAAATTTTTACTTAATTCCTGAAGTTATTGGTTTGTCTCAACATTTTTTTAGCTTTTCTAATTAGTAAAAAAGTTCCATAGCACTCATATTTTAGTCTACCTAATACATCTTTATTCCAATGCCACTTCTCTACATAAACAAACTCAAAAATATATCTTCACATGTTCTTCAACAAATGTTACTCCATATAAATCATACATTCAACTCTCTCTTAATAATGATATAATGTCTAGGGAGATCAAATAAATTAGGATATACCTGAAAGACTTAATTAATGGTGGAACCTCAGAGAGTTGTAAAGTTAGACCTTAGGCTTCTGCAGAAAAATCAATAAAAATTCAAAAATCAGAACATGCCTCTTCACTTTTATGCAAAGAGAACTAAAGGACAAATATATCTTTTCTAGAGTTGGAATTTTTTTTGCATGATTAGTGAAAGCAACATTTTATTTAAGCATGACTAAAATAGTAGTAGTATAATTTATACAAAGAAACAAATTAGGAGTATTTCTTTTCAGAAGAAAAAGTTGATCTGCATAGCTGGAATATGGCAGTTGCTATAGACCAAAAAGAGCAAAGATTTCCATTTTTGGCAAACAGATTCAGAGCAAGAGGTTGACTAAAAAACACACACATAGAGCACACACACACTGAACATGCAGATAGCAGAGACAAACACTGATACAAAAGGCAAAAGTAAAATAAATGTAATGCATATGAATCAAAGCTAGCAAAAAACCAATTTCACATACCATCAAACAGTACATATGCAGAGAGCAAAAAAAAACTCAACACAAACAACTACATCCATGTTATACTGTACATACACACACACATATATATATATAGAGAGAGTAGATACCTCAGTTTTTAAAATTTAGAGAGTGGTAAAAGCAGACCCCAAGAATCCCTGCAAAAGTTTCCTCTCTTTTGTAAGTAATGGATAGTACAATATTCTTGTCTTTACTTATATGCAAAATTAAAGCATTGTACAAATATATCTCCTAATCTCCTATAGGATAAGGAGAAAAAAACTTTTACGAGTAAATGAGCACTACTTTTACAACTACTACTAGTAATAAAGTAATGTAATTAGCACACAATTAAAAGTTCAAAGAAAGCAAAGAGACTAAATAACAGCTGTATTAAAGACTAGAGTTTTCCTTTTTTGGCTAACGAATAAAGACATGCCAATGGACAATGGCTCAAGAAACAAAGAGACTGCCCATTATGACACTTGTTCGTTTTCAAAACTCTTTTACCTAAAACGGAAAACGGAACTTCTTCCAATGAGTTACTGTAAAAGGATACATGAACAGACATTGAACTTCATGAGAAGATGAAGCAACAAACCATCTCATATATAGACTCATAGGAGCACATACATACATATAATACATACATACATACATACAAATATATTTTACATGCATAAGTGTCATTATTACCCATAAAAACACCCTCCCTCGAAACCCCATTAGCAAGAAACCACAAAAAAACAGAGTGAGTAAAACCCTTTTACCAAAAACGGAAAAGGAAACTTCTTCCAATGGCTAACTGTAAAAGGATATATGAACAGACAGATTTTGAAAAGAAAATAACATTGGACTTCAAGAGAAGATGAAGCAACAAATCATCTCATAGACTCATATATACATACATTATAATCATGCATAAGGGTCATTACGACCCAAAAAAATCTCAAAAACAACAAGTTTTATCCAATATTGTTTACACAAACCTACAGAGAGAGCAAAGCAAGAGACGAAACCAGAAAGAGACGAAACAGATACAGTAGTCATGAAACATACAAACTGTGTAAAACCCCAAAATCTTTTCGCTTCAGGATACAGTAGTCATGAAACCAAAAAGAGAAAGAACAAGGGTAATGCACAATGCTTTGCAAAAAACAAACAATGTAAGACCCAAAATCTTTTCAGTTCAAGATACAGTAGTCATCAAGAAACAAGAAAAAGAAATCATTAAGAAAGAACAACGTTAATGCACAATGCTTACAAAGACAGAGAGAGAAGAGAAGAGGATAAACCAAACCTTAAAAACAGCTTTGTTAGAAAGAGAAAGATCGTAGCACAATATGAAAAGAGAGGGGGGAGGAATAAGGTTATATATATATATATATATATATATATATATATATATATATATATATATAATACTGATGTATATAGTGGTCGGGGGTTGGGATGGAGGGGTAGGGGACTAAGGGTGGGGTAGCAAAAAGATAGGTTATTGGTACTACTGCAGTTGCAGAGCTGCTGCTACTGCTAGTAGTAGTAGTATACCGTATTTGTATTTTGAGTGGAGAAACACGTACGGACGATGGACCACCTAATAATAATAATATGGGTGTCCTTTTCATATCTTTCTTGCTACTGCCCTAATTTCACTCCTTATTTGACCTAGCTTAATGTTTTATTATAACATTTTTATTATTGTTGTATTTGTATTCAATGGCGAAACTAGAATTTTTTTAAGGTTGCTCAAATTTTAAAGAAGTGAAAAGAAATTCCGGTAAAGGATGTTCAATATATGTTATACATCTCTAAAATATAATATTTTACCTATATATACACAATATAATTTTTTGACGAAGGGTGGTCAATTGAACATCCTTGATATGTTGTAGCTTCGCCCCTGTTTATATCGAAAATAGTTTTCCAAAATAATTTATCACGGAATTGATTTTTTTCTTCCATAATTTTCCCGCCTTTTCAATTTATATTTGACATGCGTGCATAAGTTACTGGACATAGAGTTTAAAAAAAAATACTATGGAACTCGCGCCTTAAAGATGCCATAAATTTTTTTGTGATTATAATAATATATCGTTAAGAATAAATAAAAAACTTAAGGTTAAATTGATTTCAAATATCAAAGGGTATCCCATATTTCACAATAGACCACGTAAGACTTATTTTCAGTTCATACTTGATAACTTTAAAGGTCGTCTAGCTGGATGGAAGACCAAATTCTCGACTATGGCGGGAAGAACTACATTAATAAAATCTACACTCAATACCCTCCCCAATCATGTCATGCAATACATCAATATTCCCACAAACATAATTAACAAAATGGAGCGTTACCAAAAAAACTTTTTGTGGGGTACCACTGATACACGGAAAAAGCTACATCTTATCAAATGAAAGCACATTACCACTCCTACAGTAAAGGGGGGGGGGGGGGATTAAATATCCAAAATCTAAGAACTAAGAATAATGCTTTGTTAGCAAGCCTAACTTGGAGGATCTTTCAGAAACCACAAGCTCTTTGGGCTAACACTCTCTTAAATAAATATCTCTCACTAAAATCGGTAGCTAATTGCTCATTGACTTGACGCAATATAAAAAGGTTGGAATCACTGTCAATTGGGTATCCGATGGAGAGTGGGGACAGGGAACCATATCAAGTTATGGACTGATCCATGGCTTAAATCTGGAACACCTTTGCGATCCATATTGATAGGACCACTGCCACAGTTTCATGACAAAGTTCCACTCTCTCACGTACTCACACATCAGAGATGGAATTGGACAAATTTCCCGTTTGAAATTACTGTGGACATAAAAAACGATGTCAATAAACAATACCTCTCTACCTATATGCAACAACAAGATCAACTCTTTTGGGCACTTACAAACAATGGACAATTCACTGTGCAAACTATGTATAAGGAGCTAGCTAATAATAAAATCCAACTCCCTATCACAACAAACGATTTCAAATGGATTTGGGCACGCCAATCCAACCAAAAATCAAAACATTCATTTGGCTATTACAACATAATAGGCTTCCCACGCGCCACTACCTCCATTATATAGGCATATCTGCAACACCAACTTGTCTTATCTGTCCAGAGACACCAGAAACTATAAGTCATATATTCCTCACCTGCTCTAATGCTCAACAATATTGGATTTCGATAGGACTGGATGATTACATTTGTCCCGCACATGGGCCCCACAAGCCAATGGTTACATAAAATAATTCACTCCAAACTTCTCTAGCTTCCCCATAAAGTTAACACACGCACTTTTTTGTCACTAGGCCTTTGGAATATCTGGACTACTAGAAATAAGATTTTATATGAACAGACTTCGCTAAAGCCAAGTCCACATCTAGTTTTAAATCAAACTATTAAGTTCGCCTATATGGCAGCATCACAACATACGCATCCTAAAAAAGTTCCTCTGAACCTTAAATGGATACCTCAAAAGCCTAACTATTACAAATTAAACACGGATGGGGCAACATCTTCCGAAACAGATGCCGATGAAATTGGAGGAGTAATTAGGAACCACTTAGGCGCTTGGATGGTGGGCTTTGCTGGCCAGGTCCCACATGTACATTGTATCACTACAGAGCTGCATGCACTCATAAAAGGGTTAAGTCTCGCTTTGGAAATGCAACTAATTCCGTTGGAAGTGGAAACGGATGCGCATGAGGTAATCACACTTTTAGATACAGATAATTCTAAGTACACTAACCTAATTTGTGACTGCAGGCACCTCCTCGGGATGCTACATAATCTACCAGTTCGACATGCGTACAAAGAACAAAATGGAATAGCAGACCAACTTGCAAAGCTAGGAATTAGGATGCAAGATCAGGCTATGCGGCAAATTTTTGTTAAACTACCGCTTTTTGTATCAGCTCAGCTGCAGGCAGATCAAATAGGAGCAACAACTCAACGTCTAGTATCTATACAAGATTCACAACAAGCTGCTTCTCACGATAGGAAAACATGTTTTGTTAGTAACCGTGTAGCTAATGAGGTTGTTGCCAATACTGTTTTGGCAATAGATAGGATAGCGACAACCTCTATCAGTAATAATGTATTTAGCGCTAGTATATGTACTATGGTGCACGAGCACCAATCCCCTGTACGCAACTTTTAATTTATGCAAGTCATCTTTTATAAAAAAAAAAAAGGGTGTCAAATTTTTTCTCATTTGTTTATGACTTTTATAAGGTCAATTTGTTGTCATTTTAATATATAGATTTGGTTAAATTTGTACACATTTTTAAAATTTTTAAAATTTTGTGGTTTGAATAGCTAAGAAAAATACTCTAGTTTCTTTTTCTAGGATTTCATAATGTATCTTTAACTAATATTTTATTACTAAACTTGAAATTTACATAAACTTTTCTTATCCGGATAATTACTATTAGAGACAGATCCAGAATTTAAACTTTGTGGGTTTAACTTTTAAGATTGTTATTGAACCTATTATATTTTATAGTTATGGGTTCATATCTACTATTTTTCTTATTTTAATAAATTTTTTACACATAAATTTTTACCCCGTATCAAAAATTAGGGATTCAATTGGACCTGTCGTTAACACACTACCTTCGCCCCTTATCGCAACCCCTTACGAAAGAAAGACAGCCAAAATCATCTTCAAAAAAAAGTATATTAATTTGAAGTTAATAAGTACAAATAGATATAAATAAAGTTCTTTAATATGTAGTGGAACTTTTAGAGACAATAAAACTTCATGGGGTTTCTTCTTGACAGGAAAATATTGTTGGAAAGCACATCCAATTTTAAGCAAATGGATATACAAACAATACCACATTTGAAATAAACTTATGGAAATCAGACAAGTTGAAGAGTTGGAATAAGTTGCATAATTTGGAACACAAATAAGGAAAGATTACCTTCTATAGCGAGATAATTTGTTAGGGGTAAATGCTTATTTGATGTTAACATCAAACAAAATATTAAGGGCCTGTTTCGATATAAAAAAAATTATTTTTTCTTGGAATAAGTGTTTGGCCATGAAAATTTCAAAATTTCACTTGAAGTTGAATTTCGAAATTTTTTAGCTAGCGTTTGGCCATAGATCTCAAATTTGTTTTGAAAAATCTGATTTGGGTGAAGTTTGGTTTGAAGATGAAAATGTGTTTGGACATACGTTTTCAAAACATATTTTCCAACTTTATTTTGGAAAAACATGTATATAATTCTTAAGTTTTGGGATTTTGGTCCAAAATCAGCTCAATAGCTGATTTTGGGATTTGAAATTTGGGATTTGGCCAAAATATGGGCAAAATTTATGGCCAAACATGAGTTTTGAAAATAAATCCCAAATTTATTTTGGCAAAACTCGTGGCCAAACGGGGCCTTAGAAATTTGAAAAACTCCAAAAGTTTGTTTTTCAATTCACTTCAAATTACTCATAAAAATTCAATAACAACTCCAAATTGTATTCATGTCTAAACACAACTCTAATTTTCAAATACTACCATTTTAACTTGAAAAAGAATTCACCTTTTTCCGGAATTTCACAATTCTTATGTCCAAACGCCCACTTAATCTTAACAATTAAATCTAAAGTAAAAATACATAGAAATTAACCATAAATTTGTGCATAAAAAACATATATTGTAAATTCGTTCATTTTCATGGATAGATATGGTCCTCTTAGAATTTAGACAATATAATATATTGCTCCAAATCACTGTCAAAATGGTGTAAACAAAAGGTCATACAACTAATCCTTGGGAGGGTTCTTAACTTAGTTCCAATTTTGGAACTTTAGGTGGGATATATATTATCTTCTTCTTTTTTAGGGGTGTGTTTGGCACGAAGGAAAAGTTTTTCAGGAAAATATTTTTTAATTTTCCCATATTTGGTTGGTTTAAATGTTTTGGAAAATATTTTCCTTATGAACTCATTTTCCTTATCAAAATAAGGAAAAATATTTTTCAAAACTCCTTCTCAACCTTCCCCACCCTATTCCCCATCCTCACCAACCCACCCCACACCCCACACCCACCCACCCAACACCACCCCACGCCTACCCACCCCACCACCTCTCTCCAATTTTTTTTTTTTTTTCAAATTTCAATTTTTTTCTGTCACCACCCAACCCGCTATTCCACCGCCCCTCCCGGGGAAAAAAATATTTTTATTTTTTTTTTTATAAATTTTCAGTTTTAGTTTTTCATCTTTCGTTTTACAGGTTCGAAATTTTACAAGTTCCAAAGTTATGAGTTCGGAGGTTTATGTATTTGGAAGTTTACGGGTTTAGAATTATAAAATTTATGGGTTCGAAAGTTTAGCGGTTCGGAAGTTTATGAAATTTGTGGGTTCGGAAGTTTGTTGGTTTGAAAGTTTATGGCTTCATGTTTATTGTATCTAAATTATTTATGAATACTCTTGAGAAGTTATTTTCCTTAATTTGCGTACCAACACTGAAAAATGAATAAGATTACTACTTGTTTTCCAAAAAAATATTGTCTTGGAAAATATTTTTCGTTATACCAAACACACCCTAGATGTGATAATTTATTAATATGTAAATAGTTTAAGGTGTATATATAATAGTTTGTTAATGTTAGACTAATTGAGAAAATTATTCTATCTCACACTATTACTCTACAAAGGCTTCAGAAACCTAATTATTTGAGATTATAAGTCAAAATATATACAAAGAGAATGAAGGGAAATTAGAAATTTGCTTAAACAATATTTGCATGAAATTTAGTGTCATTGATAGACCAACAATACTTACTTTATTTATATTGTAAATATCAGATTTTGAAAGAAAAACTAGTTTTTTATAATATTTATGGCGTCTCATATCAAATCGAGCGCCATTTTCAGAACAGACATAATTATTTGTCTGAACATTTTCTATTTAAACCATAGTTATACATCATCTCCTAACGCTATAAATTTTCACTTTTGCAGGTTGTCACTCAACACATTATCTTACAAAATAAATGTACTTGTGCTCCTTTACATTAATTTAGAGAAAGTGGTGGTAAAAAGTCAAGTTCACAAAATCTGTAAATGGATATATGGCCTCTTATTAAAAATTTTAAGGTGTTGTTCAAAATCAAAATAATTTAGATAAGTTCACGCATTAAATGGTTGAATCTTACAAAAATTAATGCACTTCTTACATTGATACATGAATGATTTAGATTCATACTTTCGTTAGTGTAAATAAGTAATTCCTTAAACTCCTATATCTATGACGCTCCTTCAATCCACGTTTTTCTTTTGTCTTTTCACTTGTGCTCCTCTATAATTCCCTTATCCATTCCTTTCATGTGATATAACACAGCTAGTTAATCAGTTCGCGCTTGATCTGTTAAACATTTTTTCGTTCTTTTATTAATCAGTTGATATAGAAGAACATAATTTTTTGTTACCATCTAAGACATACATATAGGGAAAAAACTAAATATCAATGTATATAAAAATGTTAAAAGAAACACAAAGTCAAATAAAAAGATCATCTCTTACCTTTATGTAGAATTATGATGACACAGTTCTCGACGAACAATCTTTTCAATTGGGGAAGAGAGAAGTTAACGCAACCGTTGTATAAAGAAAAAATTAAGTAATGTTGTCAAAATGTTGTTCATAAACTACCTTCCTATTAAAATTTGGTCCATAAATAATAATGATAATCCAGTAATAAGATTTTGGAAATAATTAAAACATTACAATAGTCACTCTAATTAATGATTTGGAAGAAAAACTTTTTACTACTAAAATTATTAATTGCAAGTTTTTCTAATATAATATCTTAGTAGAAATACTTCATAAAAAAAGATAAAAATTAAAAAAAAAGTAGGTATACTCCCCCCCTTTAATAATTTGGATTAATCGAGCATATTGGGCTAGGACAGTAATTGGCGGCGGGCTGCTGTAGTACTTCTAATTGGGCCTTGGCCTAATCCACAAGAAGTATGACTTGCACCAGCCCTATCTGCTTTTACACTTAAGCTCAACCAATTTTTCCAACAAATTTAAATTTTAGCCTAATGAGAGCAACTTCACCTACGATGTGCTTCTTCTTTCTTCAAAATTTCAACGTATAATTTGCTAGTTAATTTGTGTCCCCTTTAAATTATTAAAATTTATAAGAGTATAGGTTTAGCGAGACATAACTTACAAAAAGTTATACTAGTGCGAGGCATGACTTGTTCAAAATTATGCAAGGGGGAGGGGGCATAACTTTGAACAAGCAATTGTACCCCGTCCAATCATAACTAGGGATGGCAAACGTGGTGTGCGAGTTTAAATGCGGGGCGGGGCGGCTTTAAGTTTATGCAGTCCGGGGCGGGTTCAACCATTTTTTTTTTTTTTTTAAATTTAACTGCAGTTGCGGGTTAGGGATTTGTTTAATACCTGAATCGTGCATTTGCTGCTTTTTGTTCATGAAGATTAAATGTAATCGTAAAGTTAGTAATATGCTTTCTCAATTGGAATTTGTGTCATAAATTTTCCCTTACTCATCTTTATATTTTTATTTTTATTTTAAATTTTGTTAGTTCATTAATCTCCTCTTTTCTTCCTCCTTTAACCTTAAAGGTGTGGGTCATATAATATAGGGAAAATGTCCAAAATTATCCCCCTACTATGGTATATTGTTTACTTCTACCACCCGTTATACTTTTCGTCCAAATCTATCCCTACCGTTAACAAAGTTTGTAAAATTACCCCTAACCCTAACGTCCCTCCACTGTGGTAGCTAACCCCTCTAATATTTTGTCCATGTTAGCAGCCAAGTCAGCAGGTCCCACCAAATAAAATGCTAAGGTGGAGCCCATATCACCACTTTTAATAATATCTTAATTATTGCATTTTTTTTACAATAACGAGAGACAGCAGTTGCATGATTATTCTCTTTTTTGCTTACAAAGAAATATAAGAATGAGAGGATAATCAAATTTCAGATTTGCTTGCAAAAATAATAAAGAAACATTCAGATTTGCCAAATCAAATTACATTTTCAGATTTGCTTGCAAAGAAACATAAGAATGAGAGGATAATCGGATTTCAGATTTGCTTGCAAAGAAAATAAAGATACATTCAGATTTGCCAAATCAAATTACATTTTCAGATTTGCTCGCAAAGAAACATAAGAATGAGAGGATGACAAAATATGGTCGCCGACGAATCGTTCATCACCGGGCTTGCCGATGGTGTAGATCTGAAAGCTGTAGAAATTTTTAGTCATAGATCTCCCATATCTACATACTTCCAATGAACAAACCAAACCACATCGCAGAGGACGACCATTTTCATCTATTTCCGGCAAGGTAACGCTAGTTAAGGCGTGGTGACAGTCACCGGATTCTGGCAGCATGGCCAGATGAACGAAAATAAAAGGGAAACGACGGCTGAGCATATGAAAGATGGACTACCACCTGATACAAAGGTCCGCCGGCCAGCCGATGACCAATTCCGGCGGCGACGATCACGGGCAGAGAAGAGGAAGAAGGGCGCCGCCCCTTTGTTCTCTCAAAGTGAGAGAAATCTCAAAGTAGTTATTGCATTTTTATTAAATTAGAAAATTTTGTTTTTTTTATCTTTTTCTAATTTTGATAAAGAAATATAATTTATTTGAGGATTAAATTACTTTCAATGGTGACAAGGCAATTTATTTGGTGGGACCTGCTGACTTGGCTGCTAACATGGACAAAAGAGGGGTTAGCTGCCACAGTGGAGGGACGTTAGGGTTAGGGGTAATTTTACAAACTTTGTTAACGGTAGGGATAGATTTTGACGAAAAGTATAATGGGTGACAAAAGTAAATAATATACCATCTCTACTAATAACAATGAAAAAGTTATATTGCTTGTTATTATATTTGTGAAAATTTAAAATTGAAAACAAAAGTTAAATACCAACCCTCAAAAGGGATACCGGGGTGCAAATTCTTGACAGTAATAATACCTAGTGAAAAGAAGCATGTGTTCTGCTTGGATCCAAGCTATCCAACAATCAACATAAAAATTGGATATTTTTGATTGAACTTTATAATGTGTGATATTCTCCTTGTATACACACAACTCTTTTCATGCATACCCTACATAAAATAGTTGATTTTTGATTGAAAAAGATAATGTATGGCATGTTCTCCTTGTATAATTCGGCTCTTTTTAAATATCGACGTGTTAATCATGCGACATTAACGTAGCTAGCTTACACAATTATTTAAATCATAAATTATGTAACTAGAAATGTGTTCAATCATTTAATTATTATGTAACTAATACAAATGGTTTTTTAATTATTAAACAGCTAATGTGTGATTAAGCAAGTTTGATAGAGAATGAGCGAATGACCAGCCGACCCAAGTGATTCGAGAGTGTGCACTAAAGTTAGTAAAGTAGTTCAAAATTGAGTTACGCGCATGTAGTTTATTGGGATTTTTTCGTTGCTATATAATATTTGAAATTGTTATAAAACAATAAATGAAGAACAAGAGTATTGTAGAGAAAAGTAGAGAGAGAGAATTCTTACTGATATGAGATGAATTACAATGGAATAGAACCCTCTATTTATAGGGAGATTGTGACTTAGCTACTAAGTAATAAACCCTAGAATCTCTCTAAATATAGACATTAACCATAAATATAATTCTATTTATAACACTCCCCCTTGAATGTCTATTTAATAGATAATGTGTCTCTTTAAACCTTAGCTAAATAAAACCCAGTGGGAAAAAAATTCTAGAGAAGGAAAAAGAGTACACATATCTAACAATACGCCTTTTGGTTGCCTCGTTAAAAACCTTGCAAGGAAAACCCAGTGGGACAAAACCTTGTAAGGGAAAAAGAGTGCAACGCGCATTAACTCCCCCTCATGAGAGCATCAATTCACATACTTGAGCATTTGCATTCCAATCTTGTGCACCATCTTCAAAGATCGTTGGTGGATATTTGATAAACAATATCAGCCATATTAACTTCAACGAATTTGTTTCACCTTGAAATCATCATCCCTGATAGATATATTATCTTCATATAATCTTGCTGGAATCATCATTTCAATATCTTCACATAGAGGTGAAAACTCTTGCTATCATATTATCATGCTTATAGTTATAGCAAGATACATTTGTGCACAAATTGCACTGAGAAAGTGGTACTTCAAGATCAAGAATTATTTATGCTTCAAGCAACTTAAATCCTTCATGGATTGTCATATAAGTTAAGTCATATAAGCCATATAAATAGACTTTAGATTTGTGTCAAGTTTTCATGTCATGCCAGACATATAAGATACATAAAGGTGATAGCACACACCATTGTCTTTATACTTTTAAGTATTTGCACTACAGGTCCAAAACTACTTGTCTTTCATATGAAACCAAATTCCACTTGAATTGTTTCTCCAGACTTAAGATCCTCATATATATTTAGCGCTATAATCAATGTTGTCGACAAACATTTTATATTGGTTCCAACCTCCTTATTTTCCATAAAGACATAACATAGGGATCTTTTCATTCATATATTCAGGTACCTGAATCTCTCATGAGATTTTATGAAGTGTTATGTCATGTGATCTTCTAGATCACTTGCCTCCTTTATTATGATCACTTTGATCATTTGCTCTTCTTCTTTATCAAGATTTTATTTGAAACCGGTTTGTCTCAATGCTTTAAGCGTAGGATAGACTTTGTCCTTCTAGGACTTATTCTAATAGGAGCATTTGTAGTGAGAATATAGTTACTTTCTTTGGGTCAGCAAACGCATCTGGCATGCTTTGCAATATATTGCAAATGAATTATCTTTTTATGAACTTCAAGTTCATATTATCTTATTCGAGGATCTAAATGTACAAATAATAATTCATTCCACGTAACTTTTTCTCAACTGTTTATCATGTCTCCCCCTCATGTTAGAAAAACTAACTTGTTTCCTCAACTTTGAGAATCCATCTTTGTGTGTTATGGTGTTAATCAAAATATACACCGCACATCAATAATAATAAGATATAATTATTTGGCCCTGAACCACTTGTGAGGGGAGAAAATAATATACTTTGATATATAACGTATATCAAATTGATATAGATAACTTTGTTCTCATAAGCAATTGTTTAGCTATTAAGTAGAGGCACTTAATAAATTATTTTGCTAAACCAACTGTGATGTAAACCAACTTATCAAGAAAAACTATCTTGAATAAAAAATCTGGAAATTTTGCTCTATATTAAATTATTGAGCAGGTTACCTCGCAAACACCAGGTTGCGGGTCAATAATAATTGCATATGTAACCATCTCATAGATGCATCTTATGTGGTATACATGGCGGGTGAATGGGCCCATATTCACCTTTGATATTTTCAACATTCATGGGATTCAATCCCAATTTTAGTTGGTATATTAATTAATGAGAACAAGCAACATAAGAGAATTCGTAAAGAACTTTCAAGTTCTTTAATATTTACCCATGTGAATTCTCTTTATTTTTGCACATCATACTTAAATTGATATGGGTAAACCAATTATGCCAACTGAATAAATTATCAATATTGATAAACTTCATATTTACACCACGACGTGTGCAATTATCAATAAACTCCAAGTTTATTATGATATGGTTTTTTATATCAATAAACTTCTCTTTATTGTGGCATTCTTTTGTTTGTGTAGTACAAACTGGAGAATAAAGCGTGTAGTGTTTCACATACATATTATCCCGCTACAAGTTGTAGTAATAGAATATATTAAATCTTTCCTTTATTTATAGTCTCAGTATGACCAACCGCTTTCGCGAATACTTTAGAAACTCAATAAGTTTCTTTGAGACTTACTACAACACAATACCTTATTGATAATCAATTTTATTCCTCCAAAATAATAATAATTGGCTCTTCCAGAGCTCTCAATTAATTTTGTACTACCACATATTCATCAACATCCATATGGTGAATATCTCTTTTAAAGAGAAAGTTATTCCATTATACTCATGGTCAAAATTATATGCAAGATATGTTTCTTCCATTACTGTTATTCTTTAATAATCACATTACCAAAATATTTTGGCGTATAATAGGTATGTGACCAATGACCATTCATGCCATAATAATGACATTATTTTCTTATATCATCTCAAACCTCATTCTAGAGGTGAGTGTGGTATTACCACTAGCACATTCATATTCTTCCAAGAATGAATACGTATTCATAAATCAGATGTTGTCACATTCACGTCATGAATGAACCATAATCATCTATATGTGCTTTATAAAATCTCATGTCAAATCAATGACAAACATTACTTTCACAGAGTGAAGGATTATTTTGAGAATCCTTATTATTCTCATATCAGAATGATGACGATTATAATTTCGTCTATTGCCACGTCCGCATCCATTGATATATTCATAGTAATAATTTTGTCTTCTTTCAGACTTATCACATACTGCTATCACATTCTCTTAAGGGAATGAGAATGGAGCAAATTCAATGGGACGGGTTTTCACTTCTTGTGCTCACGATCATACATGACTTTGATCATGGCAAGACATAGAAATTTACCACTTCAGGTGGTTATAATTTCTTACAAACTCCATTAGAGTTATAATCAAACTTTGTTGTCTTTGCTTGTATATAAAATTATATTATAGAATTTCAAGAATTTAAAGAGAAAAATAAAGTAAAATACTTATATTAAATCCAGAATTTAATCATGAAGGAAGTTCATGGAATAATTGACAATCAATATGCTCAATCCCAAAGCTTCTACTCAATTGGTTAGAGTCTCGTGCTGATAACGTGTTATAAAATAATAAATGAAGAACAAGAGTATTGCAGAGAAAAGTAGAGAGAAAGAATTCTTATTGATATGAGATGAATTACAATGGAATAGAACCTTCTATTTATAGGGAGATGGTGACTTAGCCACCAAGTAATAAACCCTAGAATCTCTCTAAATATAGACATTCACCATAAATATAATTCTATTTATAACAGAAACTTATTTATCAAAATTGTCCTAATTTTGTATATTATCCGTCCTAAATAAGGTTTGCGTACAATTTATATGCAATTCATTATTAGTGCTTTAAATTAGGGGATTCAGTTACTTTTTCCCCCTTTTTCTCTCCTCTTCCATTTCCCTATTTTCTGCCACCTCTCTCTATGTACAATTCATTATTAGTGCCTTAAATTAGGAGATTTAGTTACATTCTTTTGAAATATAGTAGGATGATGTTTCAGTCCATTCGACTAACCAATTGGCGAGTTGCCATTTGTCTTGAAAATCTTCTAATAAATCAACTGAAACCAAATTCGTCGACCAAAGCGCTTCGCAACCTGCTTGGCACCAAGGTTTTACTCGAAACGCAAGAATATCGAGGAACGAAATATTCAACTGACGACAATGTTTTCTTGGCTTTCAAAAATTGAAGAGAAGAGGTCCCTTCAATATTTGATAAAAAATTGATATATTTATAACAACATATAAACTAAAATCAAATTTTATACAACTAATTATATAGTATACAATTTATTTATAACTTATCTACAATTTTCATGGTCACGACCCAATTCCTCCTATAGGCTGTGATGGCGCCCAACGTCGCCGTTAGGCAAGCCAGCCGTGAATTAGCCATCTATCTATTCCTTTTAATAATTTCAAAGTAGTTGATTGTTACTTTATTAAGTAAATGAGAAGTGAAAAATTTAATAAAGTAAGGCGAAAACTGATGAAAGAGCAAATACAGTGAAATAAATGCTCAAAAGCCATAAAGTGTTTACTAGCATGTACCAAGACATGGTGTCACAAGTGTATGAGCAACTAGTAGAATATACAAAATACTAAGCTACTGTCTGAAATAGGGTAGACATAAAGTAAATACAAAAGAGAGACTACGGGTGCTGCAGAACGGCCTCAGAGAGCAGCTCACCACTAAGCCTCAGGGTAACGGGGGTGCGCGCCTCAATGACTGCCAGATGCACCTGCCTTAGATCCTGTACGAGTAGTGCAGAAGTGTAGCGCGAGTACATAAATAACATGTACCCAGTAAGTATCCAGTCTAACCTCGAAGAAGTAGTGACGAGAGGTCGACATCGACACTTACTATGGGCCAACAAATAAAATACACAAATACTAAATATACATGGAATATATGAATAATAATAATAATAGGATAACAAGCAGTGAATAAATGATTATTTAACTGATAATCAATTTAAGGGTATCCAATTATCACCTACTAACTTCCACAAATTCGATCATTAAATAAATAAATTATAACCTTTCAAGCCGTAAAATGATATCAAGAGTAATCGGGATCCGGATATTATTACGTATGATCTATGCCGAGGCCGTACGGCCGATCCAAAAATACTGTGTACACTGCCGAGGGTCGAACGACACGAACCATAGATGCATCTATTATACTATCGAGGTGAACGACCCGCTCCCATGAGAGTAGTGTTATTGTACTGCCGATGCGACTGACCCGATCCCATTAGAGTAGGAAAGTCTACCCCCGCTTGCGGGAGTACTTGCGACGCGGGAGGACATGGATTCCTCGGAGCTATTAAGTATTCCTCATGAATTCTTCCAAAACTAAGAAGTCTAAATCGAAAATTTGCAACTTTAAAATCTCTACTCTCAACTCTATTCAGGTACATAATAAACACAATAATATAATTAAAGCATGATGCAGATCTAAGACTACCCAGACATATCATGGAGTATAGCTACGCATGTACTCTCGTCACCTCGTGCGTACGTAGCTCCCCACACAAGTAATACACAACAAAGGTACACCTAAGGGGATGAGTTCCCTCTTACAAGGTTAGGCAAGAGACTTACCTCGTTCTCAAGCTCACTCTCGGTCCACAAATCCGCTCTAAAGCCTCAACTTGGTGCCAATCAAACTGAAACTAGCCAAATGTCATATAAATTAATCACTACACCCTCAAAAGTTCAAAATTTAACTATTAGAGTGATTACCCAACCCAAATTGGAAGATTCCTAAAATGAACTCCCGGGCCCTCATGCCCGAATTCCAATTATTTTTGAAAATAAATGTTATCAATAACCTCACGAACTCAAATATATAATTTCTACCCAATTCCATAATCACTTTCGTGGTTAAATCTTATTTTTATAAAAACCTTAGTTTTTCAACTAAACCCACCATTTCTACAATTTATGCATTAAGAATCTACCCAAATGGACCTCGATAACACCAAAACCTACTCCAAACCAAACTTAAAGAACTTGAAAAACCTTCAATGCGCCAACCTTCAATATTAAGCGCCAAACGCTCCCGGGTCATCCGAAACCCGATCCGAACATACGCCTAAGTCCAAAATCATCATACGAACCTATTAGGACCATCAAATCCCTGTTCCGAGGTCGTTTACTCAAAACGCTGACTCAAGTCAAACATAACCATTTTAAGCCAATATTAAGGAACTAAGAGTTCCGATTTCAACCCGAACCCTTCCAAACCTGAACTAACCATCCCCCCAAGTCATAAAACAATAAAAGCACCTACGAGGATGTTAATTAGGGGAACGAGGATCTAGAAAGCAAAACGACCGGTCGGGTCGTTACATTCCCCACCTTTTAAACAAACGTTCGTCCTCGAACGGGTTTAGGATCATACCTGGAGTGCTGAATAAGTGTGGATATCTACTACGCATGTCCTTCACGGTCTCCCAAGTCGCCTCCTCGACTGGTTGGCCCCTCCACTGAACCTTTACCGCATAAATCTTCTTGGACCTCAGCTGGCGAACTTGTTTGTCAACAATGGAAACTGGCTCCTCCTCATAACCCAAGCTCTTATCTAGCTGAACCGTGATGTAGTCTAGCACATGCGACCTGTCGGCATGACACTTTTGGAGCATAGACACGTGGAAAACTGGATGAACTCCCGATAGACTGGGAGACAAGACAAGCTCATAAGTAACCTTCCCAACTCTCCTCAATACCTCAAATGGACCTATAAACCTTGGACTAAGCTTGCCCTTCTTCCCAAACCGTTAAAATAACACGGGCTAGCTAGTTTTCGGACTGGTCATTCAAAAATAGCCATAGTTTGCAAAGTCATTGAAAAATAGCCAGTATTTTCCTGCAACAGGGACCGGTCCAGCATAATATACCGGAGATCAGTGCACCTGTGTATGAACTTCCAAAATATTATGCTGGAACTCCAACACGCGAACCAACATAATATACTAGAGATTGGAGCACCTGTGTATGAACTTCCATCATATTATACTAGACCGGTATATTATACTGGAACTCTAGTATATTATGCTGGTGTTCCAGTATACTTATGCTGGAACTCCATTATAATATGCTGGAGTTCCAGTATACGTATGTCGGAACTCCAGTATATCACGCTGGAGTATTTTCCGGATTTTGAACAGTATTTTCGTTCAGATTTATCTTTACATGAAGAGTGGCTATATTTCAATTACTTTTGAAACTGTGGCTATTTTTTAATGACCACTTGTAAATCTGGCTATTTTTGAATTTCCCCTTCCCAAACCTCATGATCCCCTTCATCGGTGAGATGTTCAAGAGAACCTTCTCGCCCACCATAAATGATAAATCATGCGCCTTCTGATCCGCGTAAATCTTCTATCTGGACTGTACTGTGCGAAGTCGCTCCTGAATTAACTTTACTTTTCCCAAGGCATCTCTCACCAGATCAGTACCATATAAATTAGCCCCGCTGGGCTCAAACCATCCAATGGGCGAACGGCATCGCCGACCATACAAAGCTTCAAATGGATCCATCTCGATGCTGGACTGATAACTGTTATTGTAAGCAAACTCGGCCAAAGGCAAGAATCGATCCCACTTTCCTTTGAAGTCAATCACACATGCTCTGAGTATATCCTCCAAGATTTGAACCGTTCGCTCCGACTACCCGTTAGTATGCGAATGAAAGGCTGTGATGAGCTCTACCCGGATCCCCAACTCACTCTGTACTGCCCTCCAGAAGTGAAGTAAACTAAGATATGATGGAAATAGGCACACCATGTAACCGAACAATCTCCTGAAGGTAGATCTGGGCCATTCTCTCTGAAGAATACGTAGTCACAACTGGAATGAAGTCTGCCGACTTGGTCAACCTGTCGATAATAACCCAAACTACATCAAACTTCCTCAAGGTTCGCAACAACCCAACTACAAAATCCATAGTGATTCGCACCCATTTCCACTCAGTTATAGTCATTTGCTTGAGTAGGCCACCTGGCCTCTTGTGCTCATACTTAACCTGCTGGAAATTTAGACATCTCGCCACATACTCAACTATGTCCTTCTTCATCCACCGCCACCAATAATGCTGTCTCAGGTCGCGATACATCTTCGTAGCACTTGGATGAATAAAATACCGAGAACTCTGTGCCTCCTATAGAATCTTCTCTGTCAAGCCATCAACATTAGGAACATATAGGCGACCCTGGAGCAGCAGAACACCATCCTCACGGAGAACAACCTCCTTGGCACCAACCTGTAGTACCATCTCTCTGAGAACCAACAAGTATTTATCGTCGAATTGACGAGCCTTGGTCTGCTAGAATAATGGATACCGAGCGATGACGCATGCAAGAACTCGACTGGGCTATGAAATATCCAACCTTACAAGTCTGTTGGCAAAGGAATGAATGTCCCAAGCTAATGGCTTCTCCTCTACCGAAATAAATACCAAACTACCCATACTCTCAGCCTTTCTGCTCAAGGCATCCGCGACTACATTCGCCTTTCCCGGATGATAAAGGATGGTCATATCATAATCCTTTAGTAACTCAAGCCACCTGCGCTGCCTCAAGTTGAGATCCCTCTATTTGAACAAACGCTGCAAGTTGCGATGATTGGTGTAAACCTCACAGGACACTCCATAAAGATAGTGCCTCCAAATCTTGAGAGAATGAACTATCGCAACCAACTCCAAATCGCGCACAGGATAATTATTCTCGTGGGGCTTCAGCTGAGGTAAAGTCGCCCCTCCTGCATCAATACACAACCCAGGTCAACGCATGAAGAATTGCAATACACAGTATACATCCCTGAACCGGAAGGCAACACTAGAACTGATGCAGTAGTCAAAGCTGTCTTGAGCTTCTGAAAGCTCGCCTCGCAATCATTGGACTACCGGAATGGAGCACCCTTCTGGGTCAATCTAGTCAAAGGTGATGCAATAGATGAGAAGCCCTCCACAAATCGGCGATAATAACCTGCTAACCCCAAGAAGCTCCTAATCTCGGTCGCTGTGGTGGGACGAGGCCAACGCTGAACTGCGCCTATCTTCCTGAGATCTACCTTAATACCCTCTCCTGATACAACATGCCCCAAGAATGCCACAGAATCTAACCAAAACTCGCACTTGGAGAACTTAGCGTATAGCTTCTGTTCCCGCAAGGTCTGAAGCACCACTCTCAAATGCTGCTCGTGCTCCTCCATACTACGTGAGTAGATCAATATATCATCAATGAAGACAATGATAAATGAGTCAATATATGGCCGAAACACCTTGTTCATTAAATCCATGAACGCCGTCGAGGTGTTAGTAAAGCGCCAAAAACTCATAATGGCCATATCTAGTCCAAAAAGCTATATTCGGAACATCCGAATCATGAATCTTCAACTGATGGTACCCCGATCTCAAGTCGATCTTAGAGAACACCCTGGCACCCTACAACTGCTCAAACAAATCATCAATACGCGTCAACGGGTACTTGTTCTTAATGGTAACTTTGTTCAACTGGTGGTAGTCAACGCACATACGCATAGTCCCATCTTTCTTCTTCACAAACAACATCGGTGCACCCCAAGGCGACACACTCGGTCTGACTAACCTCTTTACTAGCAACTCCTTAAGCTGTTCTTCAACTCCTTCAACTCTTTCGGAGCCATGCGGTACTGTGGAATCGAGATAGGCTGGGTACCTAGAACCATGTCAATACAAAAATCAATATCACTATCTGGTGGCATGCTTGGAAGAATAGAAGGAAATACATCGAAGAACTCCCGAACCACGATCATTGAATCAATCGCTGGAGTCTCTACAATCGTATCCGAACATAAGCTAGATAAGCCAAACAACCCTTCTCGACCATATGTCGAGCCTTCATAAAAGAGATAACCCGACTAGATGCACTGACAGATGAACCCTTCCACTCTAATCTAGGCAACCCTGGCGTTGCCAAGGTAACAATCTTAGCATGGAAATCAAGGACAACATGATTTGGAGACAACCGGTCCAGCCCAGGATGACCTCAAAGTCGGTCATATCGAGCAACAGAAGATCCTCTCTAGTCTCATAAACAAAGAAAGTCACGATACAGGACTGATAGATATGATCCACAACAATAGAATCGCCCACTGGCGTGGGCACATAAACAGAAGTACCCAAGGACTCACGAGGAACACCCAGAAAATGGGCAAACAATGAAACATATGAATATGTAGACCCTGGATCAAATAGTACCGAAATATCCCTACCGCAGACAAAAATAATACCTGTAATCACGGCATTTAAGGCTACTGCATCTAATCTAGGTGGCAAGGCATAGAATCTAGCTGGAGAACCACCTAACTGAACTTCACCTCTAGGACGGCCCCTACCCACCTGCCCTCTGCCTCTGGGCAGTCGGACGACTGGTGCGGCAATGGGTGCTGTAATCATAGGCTGATGACCCTGCTGTACTGCTTTGCCCTGAAGCTTGAGACAAAACCTCTTCATGTCGCCAAGATCCCCACACTCAAAACAACCGCTCGGAACGGTGGACTGCTGACCTGAAGTCTGACCCTGATGGCCTGAACCGCGCGTTCTCACCATCTCCGAGAGAATAAGAGAAAAATACTTAGCACAACGTCAACTGCACGATAGGAGATGAAGAAAGAGAAGTTTCCTAACACCCTATAGCCTCTCGAAGATAAGTACGGACGTCTCCGCACCAATCCGCAATACTCTATTAGGCTTGCTCATAACATGTGAGACCTACGTGAACCTAGTGCTTTGATAACACGTTGTCATGATCCAATTCCTCCCATAGGCCGTGATGGCGCCCAACGTCACCGCTAGGCAAGCCAGCCATGAATTAGCCATGTATCTATTCCTTTTAATAATTTCAAAGTAGTTGATTGTTATTTTATTAAGTAAATGAGAAGTGTAATTTTTAATAAAGTAAGGCGAAAACTGATGAAAGAGCAAATACAGTGACATAAATGCTCAAAAGCCATAAAATGTTTACTAGCATATACCAAGACTTGGTGTCACAAGTGTATGAGCAACTAGTAGAATATACAAAACATTAAGCTACTGTCTGAAATAGGGTAGACAGAAAGTAAATACAAAAGAGAGACTATGGGCGCCGCAGAATGGCCTCAGAGAGAAGCTCACCACTAAGCCTCGGGTAACGCGGGTGCGCGCCTGAATAACTGCCATATGCACCTGCCTCAGATCCTGCACGATAGTACATAAACAACATGTACCCAATAAGTATCCAGTCTAACCTCGAAGAAGTAGTGACGAGGGATCGAAATCGATACTTACTATGGGCCAACAAATAAATTACATAATTACTAAATAAACATGGAGTATGTGAATGATAATAATAATAATAATAGGATAACAAGTAGTGAATAAATAATTCTTTAACAGATAATCATTTTAAAAGTCTCCAATAACCACCTACTAACTTCCACAAATTTCGGTCATTAAATAAATAAATTATAACCTCTCAAGCTGTAAAATAATATCAAGTGTAATCGGGCTCTGGGTATTATTACGCACGATGTATGCCGAGGTCGTACGACCTGATCCAGAAATACTGTGTGCACTACCGAGGGTAGAACGACACGAACCATAGATGTATCTATTATACAGCCGAGGCAAACAGTCTGCTCCCATGAGGTGCAGTGTTATTGTATTGCCAAGGCGATCGGCCCGATCCCATTAGAGTAGGAAAGTCTACCCCCCCTCGCGGGAGTACTTGCACGCGGGGGTACATGGATTCCTCAGAGCTATTACGTATTCTTCAATTCTTCCAAACCTAAAAAATCTAAATCGAAAATTTGCAACTTTATAATATCTAGTGTCAGCTCTATTCAAGACAATCAATATACATAATAAACACAATAATACAATTAAAGCATGTTGTGGATCTAAGACAACCCGGACATATCTTTGAATATAGCTAAGCACGGATTCTCGTCACCTCGTGCGCACGTAGCTCCTCACACAAGTAATACACAACAAAGGTACACCTAAGGGGATGAGTTCCCTCTTATAAGGTTAGGGAAGAGACTTACCTCGTTCTCAAGCTCACTCCGGTCCACAAATCCGCTCTAAAGCCTCAACTTGGTGCCAATCAATCCGAAACTAGACAAATGTTATCTAAATTAATCAATATACGCTCAAAAGTTCATAATTTAACTATTAGAGTGATTACCCAACCCAAATTGGAAGATTCCTAAAATGAACCCAAGTCCCACATGCCCGGATTCCGGAATTTTTTTAAAAATAAATGTTACCCATAACCTCACGAACTCAAATATATAATTCTACCCAATTCCATAATCACTTTGGTGGTTAAATGACATTTTTATCAAACCTAGTTTTTTCAACTAAACCCACTATTTCTACCATTTATGCGTTAAGAATCTACCCAAAATGCATATATTAAACTCATCTTGTATAGAAATTACTTACCTCAAAGTGCTAGGTGAAAACCCCTTTCAAAGAGCTCTAGAATCATCCAAGAAGTATAAGAAATGAACCAAAATAGCCTAAGTCCCGACATTAAATGAACCTTACTGCCCCAACGATTTTTGCTTCTGCGTATCCTGGGCGCACTTGCGATGCCTCACCAACGGAAAATCCATCGTAGGTGGGGTCCTAGACCCGGCTGCCTCCCTTCACTTCTGCAGACGGGCTCCTGCTTCTGCGGACTCGCTTCTGTGGAAAATCTGTCACACCTGCGACCCAGGCCTGGACAACCTCCATTTCGCATCTGCGACCCTAATATTGCAGAAGCGAGGCAACTTTTGCGGACCACTGGCCACCTAAACCTGTAAGGCCCCATGAAAATTTCACCTAAAACCCGGAGTTTCGTGGTGCCAAGATAGATTTAGGGGAGTTGAAGAAATTTTTTGGCAGTGCAGGGCGTTTCTGCAGTCCATTCTGCGATCGCAGAATTGATCTGCAGACCGCAAATCTGCCGCAGAATGAAGCAGAAACTTGAGCTAATTTTAGGACCATTATGCGGGTGGCACAATCCATCTAGATCTAACATATAAGTTTCTAGAGGGGAGTTCTACGGGGCATTTTATGGACCGCAGAAGCGTTATGCGGTCGTATATGCGGCCGCAGATCTGCATCGGGGCTTCAGTTTTTTGGTTTTATAAACCCGACCCCATTCTTATAAATCAATCTTAGGGATTATTTTAGAAGGTTCAAACTTATATTTTCGAGTGAGGAAGGTGGTATAAAGTGAGAAAAGGAATTTCTAAGTCATTTGTTCATTAATCTTACCTCAAGCCTTGAAGATTTCACAAGGGTAACTCACAAGGTTTTCAACCAAAAGGAGGTTCTAGACCTAACCCTCAATTTTGAATTTAACTAAAAATAGGTAAGAAGGCAAACAATTCTTGGGTATGAGAGTGTATCTATGCATGCATGTACAATCATGAGCATGGAAAGGTAGTTGAGCCTAAATGGGTAGACCTTGGGTTGTGGGGTGAGGGAAATCCTCCATAGGAGAAGCTAGAAAACTTAATGCGCACCTAGTGTTTGATAAAATGCTCAAATGAGCTAGAACCATGAAATCCTTCCTAATTTGTGTTCGATTTTGCTATATTTCTAAATAGATCAAAGTGGCTAAGATTTTCGGAACATTATAGTAATTTAAGGAAGCTCAAGGAGAGGTATGTTGGCTAAAATCCTCTTTTAGAATCGAACCCCATGATGTCCTTGTGGGTCCCGAGTTGTTCATTATATATCGATTATTCCGAATAAGCCTTGTGCCAAAAGATATATGTTCAATAGGTATTCCAAATGTTCTTTTTATGTTATGTAATTATTTGAAAATGTGTTTGAAGTATGGGATGCATATCTAAATGTTATAATTTCAAGTCGTAATTCAAATGAAAGCTACGAGGCCAAATTGTGTAAGGAATCCCAATGTGCTTAACATTCTTATTTGCTCACATGTGGACTTAAAGTCTTGAATAGAAGTGCTTTATTGTTAATGATCCATGATGATGTTTGGAGGTGAAAGAGACGAGCATGAAATATAAAATACGAGCAACGTGTCAAGAATGATATTGTGTTATGGCCAATAGTGCCAATAAAATGAATGATATGTAAAAGATTATGAAATGATTGGTAAATCCCTTTAAATAATAAATGCTTCGGGAGTATCGTTTAGTCACCGAGGAAGGGTAGGTCAAAACCCAGTGTAGGAGTGATTGAGGGGTAAATCCCCGTGTTAATGTGTTGAGGTTGTTTCCCCTTATATCGGATGAAAGTGATGTGTTGAGATGTTTCCCATTCAATGGGATGATATTATTGCTAGCAAGATGTGATGTGATGTCGACCCACACGGCATTATGATGAGACGGCTTAGCCGATTGGGCTGAGATCGAATCCCATGCCGCGCACGTGGTGGTATTGTGAGTGGATGTCTCAGGGTGAGACGGCTTAGCCGATCGGGCTGAGATCGGACTCTGTGCTAAAAATACGGTGGTGTATCGGTGCTAAAGATCTCCCAACTTAAAAATATCGAACTTACTTGAAATTACCTTTCCCCTAATTTGACACCTTGTTACTATTTGAGTCTCTTATTGATTTCATATTTCCTTCTCCGTTTACTGTTACTCGTTCTATTGAGAGGGTGTTTAGTTTTGCATACTAGTACTATTCCATATGTACTAACGTCCCTTTTGCCTGGGGCACTACATCTTTAATGGATGCATGTGGTGTTGATCCGTGATAGCAGCACACCTCTCCTCAGCTGACTTGGTGAGCCCGACTTCATTTCAGGGTCCTGTATCTCCTGTCCCTTGTACATAGTATTTTGAGGTATAGCCGGGGCCTTATTACCGGCACTGTCATAGTACTCTTTTTGTTTTTGTTAGAGGCTCCGTAGACATAGTGTGGGTTGCATTTAGTTTGGGAAAGTTAAACTGAAAGTGTTGTAAATATATCATATGTACCACTTCGACTATGAATGTGTGATGCACTATTTTGAAGACTTGTTAATGATGTAACTAATGGAAATGAACCAATGTCATTCATATGATCCCTTACTGTCTAATCAATGAAATGTATCTTCTCTTTATTCATGGTATAATTGGGGAGACGGCATTATGCAGGCTTGCTCGACCGGGATATCTTAGTTGGGCACCGATCGCGTTCCTCGAGGTCGGGGCATGACAAAACCCATGTTGCTTCTGCGATCAAAAGCTCGCACCTGTGGCCAAAATCACGCAGGTGCGGACGCACCAGAACTGGTGCACTAGCAGTCCCTCATGCAAATTTTCGAGTCCGATTCTAACCTGTTTCGCATCCGGGGCTACCGAGACCCCATCCAATAACGCTCACACATCCAACAACATAATACGGACCTGCTCACGCGATTGAAACACTAAAATAACATCTAGAAATATGAATTGGACACCAAAATATATGAATCAAATTATGGAACTCGAAAACTTCTAGAAACACTTCGCGCGTCCGATTCCTATCATCAGAATGACGCCAAATATTGCATGCAAGTCACAAATCACGATACGGAGCTATTCACAGGCTCGGAATCCCAAACGGACCTCGGTAAAACCAAAACGTACTCCAAACCAAACTTAAAGAACTTAAAAACCTTCAATGTGCCAACCTTCAATATTAAGCGCCGCAATGCTCCCGGACCATCCGAAACCCGACCCGAACATACTCCTGAGTCCAAATCATCATACGAACCTATTGGGACCTTCAAATCCTGGTTCCAAGGTCGTTACTCAAAACGTTGGTTCAAGTCAAACTTAACCATTTTAAGACAATATCAAGGAAGTAAGTGTTCAGATTTCAACCCGAACCCTTCCAAACCCGAACTAACCATCCCCGCTAAGTCATAAACCAATAAAAGCACCTACAGAGAGTCTTAATTAGGGGAACGAGGATCTAGAAAGCAAAACAACTGATCGGGTTATTATATTCATACATCATTTTTATTGTAACAACCCGACTGGTTATTTTGAGCATTTACACTCCGCTTAGTGGTTTGAGGGCACGAGTAGCTCCGTATGATGTATTATGACTTATGTGAATCATCGGTTCTGGTTTTCAGGTTATTCTGAATTGATTTGGAAGAATGATTCTCAACTAGGAAGCTTTAAATTGGAAGAGTTGATCAAGTTTTAATTTTTGGTATTTGATATTGGATTCGGATTGTGGTTCCTGGAATTGGAAAAAATTTGTTATATCATTTGGGACTTGTGTACAAAATTTGGGTTCATTCCGGATTGGTTTGCTATGATTCGACACGAGTGATGGAAGTTGAAAAGTTCAAAGTTCATCAAGATTGAATTGAGGTGCGATTCGTCGTTTCGATGTTGTTATGTGTGATTTGAGGCCTTGAGTAGGTCCGCCTTATGTTAAGGGACTTGTTGGTATATTGGACGGGGTCCCGAGTGCTTGGGTGTGTTTCGGGATGAGTTTTGAACAAGTTTGGGCATTTTGGCACTCTGATGTTGTTCTGGAGCTTTTGGGAGTGCGGGGGAAAATTTTGGAGTGCGGATGTGCGGCCGCAAACTTCCAAAGTGTGGAGGCAGTGGTAATTATGTGGACCGCAGTTGATAATGTGCGGACCGCAGTTGAAATTTTGCGGTTCACAGAATTTTTCTCGCGGCCGTAGAATGGGGATTCTGCAGGTTCGATGGTTTGCCTTTGGAAGCTTGTATATTTTGATCTATAAGGAATTTGGAGATGATCTAAAAACAAAAGTTGTAGCCCTTTGAGTCTATTTTCTAGAAAGGTAAACCAATCATCATTTGGACATTTTTACAGAAAGATATGGGCATTTTACTGAAGATTGGTAGTGCAGACACTATGGAAGTGAGATCGCACAATTGGACTTGCGCCCGCAGGACCTGGGATGTGCGGTGATCTTGTCCAAGTCACACTTCTATTTAAGGTTATGAAACGGTTGATTCAATAGTAATACCCAACAAGGAGTCGGGGTCGATTTTCCACAGGGAGGTATGAATGGGACTTAGGGGTATATATTGTAGTGTATGAGCTTGAACTATCTCAATTTACACTTCCACAAATTTGGGTTGTTTTTATGTCTAGATTAATGCAAGATTAAGAAATGAAACTAGAAATTTGTTTTTGTTGTTTTTCAAGTTTTGTAAAAAGCCTAAGGCTATGACCATCACCTAGGTGTTTGCCTAATGTGATATAAACCTTAGTGCTTGTTTTGTTAGTCGGGGTGTATTATAGCTATCAACACTTAATTACCTACTCAATACCTCTCGGTCAAAGAGTGACTTTGCCCAATTTGGCTATCTCAAGTTTAAATGGATGTTGCACCAAACAATTGATAAAAGCTCAAGTCGGGTTATTACTATCTCTAGGTTGAACCCTTTAATTGGGATTATCAATCTCTTGATTGACCCAATTTCTTGTTAGCCAAGTTCTCCTAGACTAAGTCTCTCTTTCTCAAGTAGAGACTAAGTCAAATAGGCATGAACTAATGTTTCTAAGCATTAATTCCATAAATTAAAGTATGAACAAGGCTAAATAATGAACACCCAACCATAAACAAGCAATAAATCAAACACCCATAAGGTTTACACACTAGGGTTGGGTCACAACCCTAGTAAAAATCTAGCTACTCATGCTTGAAATTGAAGAAATAGAAGAAGAAATGCTAATTAAACTCATATTGCCAATCAAAATGACAAAATCTATGTTTAACTATCCCAAAATATGAAAAAATACTAAAATAAGTAAAGAGAAACGACTACTGTAGCTGCTGATGTCAAAAGTTGACCTAAAAATGTAAAACTCATCTATTTATACAGGGCTGGAAATTTCAGACAAAAATGCCCTTTCGGAGGTTATGCGGCCGCACAATTCCATGTGCGGTCCGCACTTTTCTTCAGCTTGACAGGATTGGAACTCTGCGACTGCATAATTCTGGACTGCGGCCGCACTGCACTCTTTCTGCAGTCTGCAGATTTGTAACTGCGGCTGCACCTTGCTCTTCTGCGATTCGCACAATTGTAACTGCGTCCGCATAGTTCTTCTTCTGCAACCACATAATAATTGTGCGGTCCGCACTTTTGATGGTCTTCAAATTCAGACTCTCTGAAATTTTCTCCTGACCTAGATTTTGCGGCTGCACAATTCATGTGCGGACCGCACTTTGCGACTATTTCTACTTGCCCTTCCTTCATACTCAGCGGCCGTAGATGATATTCTGCGGTCTACACTTCTGAGCTTTTATGCCTTTTGTGTCCTTGAGTTCAGATTACTCCTTCTTGAGTTGGATTTTATCTCGGGAGTTCACTTTCCAATATTCTTGAAATTAAGCACATTTCATAAGTTTTCAAGAACATAATTTAACGCTTTTTAAAACAAAAGCTAAAAGGCGCTAATAAGTAGTCAAAATTCCCACTTATCAACTCCCCAAACTTAAGTCTTTGCTTGTCCTTAAGCAAACAAAATAGTTCCCACCTCCAAAAGTTAATGGACATTATAGCCAGCTATGAGTGTTTACACACCTCAGTTGGGACCAACAATTACCCACACCACTCATGCATTATTGACAAGGCAACAAGTTAAACATTTATGCACATATAGCTCTAATGTGACATTCGAGCATCAAGGGTTATCCTTGCTCATCAAGGACTTCCGCTCTATCTTGTAGGTCATGGTGGATCCCAAACTCTTCCTCCTCTACTCTCCATTTGCCAAGCTCACTTAAGAATTTAGCACTCAGTTCAATTTTACGAAAGGTTCACTCATCTCTCTCAAGAGAATGTCACAAGTACGGATTCCGGTACCATAAGCTTTCTCCTCATGTAGATCACCACTAATGTAAGTTCACTTATCTTGAAATCACTTAGGGCTTTTTCGGAATGCAATGAAGGCTTGTGGACTAAGATTGGATATGCTATGATAGAACGGGTTCATATTTTCTTAAGCACTCCATTTTTCTTTTCTCGGATCATGCTTTGCCAACTATTTGGGGCATTTTCTTTTCCTTAGAGGAACCAGAGAGACTTAACATCACTCTTTCTTGGTCATGATATTCATTTTCTCCTTCTTTGACTTCTCCATGCTTTGCATCATTACTTTACTTTGAATCCCTTCAACTCTTCAACTTATTCACTTTTTTTTTTGCAATTTTCTTTTTGTTCTTTAATTTCTTTTCTCTTTTTTGTGCCTTGATACCTTTTTCTAACTCCTTGTCTCTCCTTCAAACTTACGTTCTTAGACAATTATTTCACGAGAGTGTTAAGAAAAGCTTGGGTGCCAAGAAAGCATCACGTCAAAATGGGTAAAGTCTTGTAACATGGTTATTAAATGGGAAAAGTTTTAGGCTCAAATGGGTTGACTAGGGATAACAACAAGCGTGGGCAATGGAAAATTTCAAACGGGTCAAGGAGAGCCTAAAATCACTTCTCAAGCCAAGCAAAACTTAAAATTTTGCCTCAAAACACATTCGGGGCAAGTTCTAGACCTTCCGCACAAGTACTCGGACTAGCAACAAATCATCTCACTAGAGGTGGGCATCGGTCGGTTCGGTTCGGTTATGAATATTATCGGTTTAGCATATCGGTTACGGTTTACAAATTTGATAAACCGATAATCGAACCGATAAGATATCGGTTATCAGGTATCGGTTAATCGGTTATCGATCATTATTGATTCCGTTATCGGTTTACCCGATAAGATAACTCAATCTAGATTTAAGGAAAAAAGAAAAGACAATTCACTGGAGTTAAGCAAAAAAGAGATGAATTCACATATAATATACTAAAGACTTACGCTAGGAGTAACTAGTAAGATCCATGAAGAATGAAGATGAAGCAACTGAAGAGTGGGGTTGAGAAAGAATAGGAGAGAATGAACTGAAGCACTAACATTTGTATATACTTAAGAGTAAAGTCGTAATTTTATTAATTCTTATTGGGTTATCAGTTAACCCATTAACAAAATTGGCAAACCGAGGCCCGAACCGATAACCCAATAGTGAAAAAATTCTAAACCGTTACCAAACCGTTAACCCAATAACCCGATACCAATAACCCAATAAATAATTAACGGTTCGGGTTATCGATTTTACCCGATATATGCCCAGCCCTACATCTCACCCCTCACGCAACTAGATTGTTAAAGAGGATAGAGTCGAGGGCTCACAACGACCACATTCAAGATTGTAGATCACCGTGGTCCAATTAGACCACTAGATGGTATCAAAGTCAACACAAGAGTCACAAAGTCACTAATAGAGCTATTTTCTTTTTAAAATCCTTGTCTCAAACCATAAGTGCGTAGTTGAATGTGTTAGGTGCCAAATGAAGCATGTTTGACTTAATCAGGTCTTTTTATTCATTATTACTACTATTACTACCTAGACACCAAAGACGAACTCAATCCCTTAAGAAGGTTGTCACGCCATCCATCGTTGGGAAGAGTCACACAGTTCACACAAAAACTACCTTTGGAAAGAATTGTGGCATTAAGAAAACCAAAGGCTTATTGTCCACTAAAACATAAAAAGAAGCTACTAAATCAAAAAAGAAGCTTGTACACGGCCAAAATCGGAAGAGTTTGACTTTGGGGTTGTTGTAGCACTCCATGCCCAACCTCGAGGAGCTCGAAGTAGAATTTGAAGTATGACCCCGAGGTGCGTCCCTTGAGGGAGCACATCGAAGGTCAATCTCGGAGTAGTACAAATGGATGATCGACATGGAAAGGTGGGAAAGCTCCCAAGAACACGTGATTAGAGTTGACCAGGTCTGCAAGAATAGTACCAATCCGTACTAAGCCATTATACGGCTATACCAATAGCCTTTTCCCATCATTATTAGACATGTACTATGTTAGGATTCCCCCTCCTATATAAAGGGGACCCTTGTCATCTTGTAAAGGGATCCGGATTATTATTCAATACAATACAACATTCTCTGCTTTTTGCTTAAATAATTGTTCTACACATCTATTGCTTATTCTTTCATTGTTCATTTATTGTCCATTCATTGTTCTTCATTTATTGCTCATTATTAACCGCAAAAGGCCATCTTTGAGGCCTCATTATCATTGTTTCTTCATCGATAAGATCACTACCAACTGCCCTAAGCAAGCCTCGAAGCCCCTGCTCCGGCTAGCTCGAGGCTCAGTTTTTTGACAACTTTGGTTTGCTTTCCTTATTCTCTTTATTTAAACTTAGAATCTATTGCCTAAGTATTAAAATAAATCACGTATTTTTAGAACCACAAAATCAAATATAATTGTCATTACCATTTTCAAGGTAAATAGTTTGGTGCCCACCGTGGGGCTAAGAATAATAGTTATTGTTTTGGTGCTAGTTTTCTGAAAACACAAGTTATTCTTCACACTTTTTCTTGTCCAAGAACCTCTGATTTCAGTTCAAAAATGTCTAACTCAGCAAATGTACGCGAAAACAACGGTATTGGGCTTCAGGGAGAAAACAGTGCAGATACCGGTGTACCACCACAAAACCCAGGGTAGCACCACCAGATGCTGATGTACCACTGCAAAACCCAGGGGAGGCACCAGCGCAAATCCCCATAGACGTGAGCTCACGGAACGCTGTGCATGTCGATGTGTGCTCTCATACCAACGAAAGTGTGCGCGGTGAGGGAAGAGGCGTTAGTCTTCAAATCATTTTTGAGATGTTGCAAGCACAACAAGTGGCTATTGCTTAGCTACAAAGCCACCAAAAAACTCCAGGCACTGTAGCACCGGAAACGGCTCCTCGAGTCGAGCAGGCACTGGAGAGATCGAGTAACAACGGGTCAACAACAGACCCCGCTTTTATGAAGATGCTCGAGGACCTCACCAAAAGAGTCGAATCAGGAGAAAAGAAGATAGGGGATAACAATAAAAATGTGGAGACTTAAAACTCGAGGGTCGATCAGATCCCGAGCGCACCTCCGATCCTGAAGGGCATAGATTCCAAAAAGTTCATACAAAAACCATTCCCACCAAGCGCGGCTCCGAAGCCCATCCCAAAGAAATTCAGAATGCCCGATGTCCCGAAGTATAACGGGACCATGGAACCCAATGAGCACATCACCGCTTATAGTTGTGCTGTAAATGGGAACGACTTAAAAGACGACGAAATTGAGTCTGCTGTGTTGAAGAAATTTGGAGAAACGATGTGGAAGGGGGCTATGATGTGGTATCATAACCTCCCCCTGAATTCAATAGATTCATTTGCCATGTTGGCAGATTCTTTTGTGAGGACACACGCCGGTGCCATCAAGGTCGCCACCAGGAAGTCCGATGTCTTCAAAATCAAACAGAGAGATAATGAGATGCTAATGGAATTTGTATCTCGCTTTCATATGGAGTGAATGGAATTACCACCAGTCTCTGACGACTGGGCAGTACATGCCTTCACTAGAGGCCTGAACGAACAAAGCTCGGTAGCTTCGAGGCAACTAAAGCAAAATTTGATCGAATATCCCGCCGTGACCTGGGCGGATGTGCACAACAGGTATCAGTCGAAGATCAGGGTCGAAGACGACCAATTAGAAGCCCTCTCAGGCCTAGTATATCCTAGCAGGCTCTTAACAAAGGAACAATGGTTTACAGAAAGGGAGTCAAGACCAAACAAGGAAAGATATCAGCCATATGTAGAAGATCAAAGAAACGCCCCAAAGCGTAATGTACCTCGAGGCGATCGAAGGACAGACCGAGGTCAAAATTCCCGGGGACTCATGAGTAAAGCCGGGTTCGATAGGCACATTAGGACAGTAGAGGCACCCCGGCTATCCAAGTACCATTTTAACGTCGATGTCTCGGGCATCGTATCAGCCACAGGCAGATACCAGGTGGCCAAAACCCATACTATCAGATCCTTTACAAAGGAACCCTAACTTGATATGCAAATATCATAGCACTCACAGTCGTAGGACCGAGGACTGCATTCAGCTTCGAGAAGAGCTAGCACGTCTGATCATCGAATGGCATCTTCGAGAGTTCCTCAGCGATCGAGCTAAAAACCATTTTCAGGAAAGAGAGGCGAAGAGGAAGAACGAACCAGAAGAACCACGACACGTCATCCACATGATCATTGGAGGGGCTGATGCCCCACAGGGACCCGTTGTCGGACGAACAGAAATATCCATCACCAGGGAAAAGCGAACTTGGAGTTACGTACCAGAGAATGCTCTCACATTCAGCGAAGAGGACATCGAGACCTTATCTCAACCTCATAATGATGCACTAGTAATTTCTTTCTTTTGAATAAATTTCAAATTAAACGTGTGCTCATGGATCCAGGTAGCTCGGCCAACATAATCAGGTCGAGGGTGGTCGAGAAGCTAGGACTGCTCGATCAGATCGTACCCGCCTCTCGAATTCTCAATGGATTCAACATGGCGAGCGAGACGACAAAAAGGGAGATCATCCTCCCGGTCAACATGGCCGGTACAATCCAAGATACCAAATTCCATGTCATCGAAGGTGACATGAGATACAATGCCTTACTTGGAAGGCCATGGATACACAGTATGAGGGCATTGCCAACAACCCTTCATCAAATGATGAAATTTCCAACCAAGGATGGAGTAATAACAGTGTAGGGGGAGCATCATGCAGCGAGGGAGATGTTCACGGTGCATGATATGGCACCAGCATCGACGCCCTCCACCTCGAAGGAGCATTTACACAAACAAATAGCCAAGTAGCAACCCGCAACCGACATTCTCGGCTGTACCCCAATGAGTGAATAAAGGACCGTGCCGCGCCCTCATAGCAAGCAATTAAAACGCATCGAAGCAATTGAAACACATCGAGGCTCAAACGCTATCATTGCTGAGGTACAACCCTCACCCTTTTCATTTACATTTTATACTAACCTATTGTAGGTATTCAATTGAAAGGAATCAAAGGACTCTCCAGCTCGAAGACCTTGGGTTTTAAAGCATGCGTTGCGCTCTTTTCCCTTAGATCGGGTTTTATCCCAAACGGGTTTACCGGCGAGGTTTTTAACGAGGCAACATCCATATGCTACCTAAGGAGAACTCATCAAGTATTCAAGGCTTCTCTTCGATCAACCTCAAATACGGGGGGGGGGGGGGGATCACCCCAGGAGATCAGCTCTCAGAAGAAATCGAACTATGCCTAGGAGGACCTCGACAGGAAAATGTTGTATTGGGCCAAACGGTCAAACGAACCGTGTCCATGTAGAATAATCGAGCCTCCAAAGGCAAAAAACATGTACGCATATATCAAGTAATTGAGGAAACCTCTTTGCTTATCAACACTTTGTGCCTCGAAGAAATTCTCTACTGTCACAAAAAACGGCCCAAGAGCCAAAAACTCTCGAACACCCGGGGACTGTCATCAACGGTCAGCTCATCGAACCATCGAAGACTCGAATTCGTAAGACCTCGATCAAGAAACTTCGAGCTCGTAAGCCCTCAGTGAGGCAACATCAAATCTGTAAGACCTAAACAAGGCATGCTCAAATTTATAAGACCTTAAAAAGGCATAACCACCATATTAAGGCCAAGGCTATATATTCGAACTTGTAAGACCCCTAAAAAGGCATACCCTCAATATAGACGCCAAGGTCACTGCACACGGGGACTAAAGGCTACTGCCAAACATAAAGACTACGGTCGAGCTTAAAGGCTACGGCCGAATTAATGCGGCTAGGAGACATCTGACTGCCGCCATAAAACTAAAGGCATCCAAATACTTCAAAAGTACTTCGAAAAGAATCGGTTAATCAGGCTACCCTCGGCATAAGCAAAGGAGCTTCAATAATATCAACTCCGAACAATAAAAAGGCTTGGAAAACAATCAGCCTTCGATGAAAAGGTTTCGAAAACTCAACCTACGAGCGAGCCTCCCGAGGTACTCAGCTATCGTCACGTATCGATTCATAGTCGAGGTTCTCGTTTGAGCCGTCGAAGAGTCGGACGAACACAAAATATGCCAAGGCATAATCAAAACTTCAAAAGTCTTTAGCCAAAATGAGGGAAAACTATATCCATATTAGAGGTCGCATCGACCCAATCTAAAAAGAGCCTAAGGGCCAATGCGTAAGAGCCTAAGAGCTAGCCTAAAGAGCCTAAGGGCCAATGCGTAAGAGCCTAAGTGCCAGCCCAAAGAGCCTAAGGGCCAATATGTTGAAAACCTAAGGGTCAGCGAGCCTGAGTCAAAACTTGATTCGAGGACCAAACCCTAAACGGTCAACTATTATCAATTGTTCATCGAACACAACCTAAGGATTCTTATCTAAAAGTCTGACGTATCAGACTAATTGTCAACAGGAACCAAAACTCGAAACATAAACAAACACACAAGCAAGTGGGAATTTATAAGGATTCCTTTTTTTATTATAAATAATGGTGCAAGGATACATTTTACAACAGTCTCGCAGGGAGCCCGATACAAAGAACGAGAAAGAGAAACCTAGCCTTTCCTCTCGGGGACTATGTCTCAATCGACTCCCTTGGGACCAGCTCCCTCACCGGCCTCCTCCTCGTTGTCTTCAGCATCGGAAACGAGGAACTTGGATTCGAACTCATCCGCCTTGGCCTGCCCAATCTCCTCTGAGAGATCGAAGCCCTTACCATGAATCTCCTCGAGAGTTTCCCTCCGGGATCTACATCGGACATATTCATTGCTCCTCCTCTCTCGATCAAAAGCCCTCCTCAACTTCGAACGAGCTTCAACAGCATCTTTCAGATAGATGTCCACCTTCTTATCGGCCTTTGCTCGGACCCCTTCAGCTTCGGCTCAAGCGTCCACAACCTCGGCCTTCATCTTCAAAAGATCTATTTCAAGTTTGGCAATCCTGCTTGTCTGAACCAAGTTGCTTTCTCAAGCATTACGAAGTTGTATATCAATGGCGGAGGCCTTAGCCAAAGCATTCCTTTTGGCCGCAACATGAGCATCTATCTGTGCCTTCAATTCGTTGCATTCAGAATTAACCTGGTTGGCTTCGCCCCGAAGGAGTTCCAACATCTCACTCTTCTCCTGCAACTGAGATACCGAAACGTTAGTTTCCAAAGATGGGAGAAGAAGCCTGTATTCCTCCAACATAGGGGTTACCTATTTCTCGAGCTTGCCTTCATAATCACAACATCGGTTCAACTCCGATCGAAGATGTATCAGCTCTCTTGCCTTCTTGTCACAAAAAAGCCTGAGAGATTCCCCATTCAAGGCTTTACGCAACTTCGCCTCACAGCAAAGCAGCTCAGACTTGAGATTGTCGAAGGCCTATGAGAAAGAAGGTTCAGTCAAAAATAAGAAAGCATGAAGTTGGAAAAGCAATAATAAACTCAAAACGCACCATAGAGCAGAGTCGCTGAGCTTCCTCGAAGGTCGATTTTGCATCTACCAACTCGGTCTTATTGGCCCCGATAGAGAAACCCAAGGCGACCTATCCGGGCGAGGATACGACAAAGTCTATTTCCCTCAGAACACTTCCCGTCGTCCGAGAACCAGCTGCCAAATCAGGTAATGAAGGACCTTCGCCCCTCCTCTCTTGTGGAATCTCTCCCTCGAGGTTAGAGGCCTCGAGCCCAGCAGGTTTAACAACCTCGGGAGGCTTCCTGGTTTGAGCCATCTATATAGAATCATCCTCTCCGGGTGCATTGATGTCCACAGAGCTACCGATAAAGATGAGATCTTCGTCAGCGACAACAACCTCCTCACACCCCCGAGCGGATCCTGCCTTGCTATGAGAACCATCGTCCTTCAAGGATCTCTTTCTTTTATTATCCTTCCTTGATTCAGAAGTCGAAGGTCCTTCCTCCTCCTCGTAAGGGGACGGTCTCACCTTAGAAAACTCATCTATGCCTGCAAATAAAGAAATTAGCGTGCGTAAAGGAAAGTACCCTTCGAGAGAAGGACTACATTGCACATAACATGGTGCTAAGCCTCCCATTTTCCCTTCCACAGATCCCGCCACTTGCGCTAATCATAAGTCGAAGAGGCAGCCAGTTTGCGGGCCCAATCCGCAAGATCGGGGACCTCATTTGGCATCCACGGGATCGCTGCGGAAAAGGAAAGAAAACATCCTTACGGAGTCTGGCTCCACCAAGAACAAAAATAATATAGTTCAGTATGTCACTTACACTTGAAATTCCATTTCTCAGGAAACGACAGGAATTTCGCAGGAATAATATCGACGGTCCTCACTCGAACAAACCGACTCATCCACCCTCGATCCCTGTCCTCGTCATCGCTAGCAATAAAAGTCTTGGTGGATCAACGTCATAGAGTTATTAGACCTCGATAATGCAAGGGCCGATACAATCTGATGAGGTGGCTAAGAGTGAACTCGAGCCCGACCTTTTCAGCAAAAAATCTCATCATCAGTACGATCTGCCAGAAAGACGGATGGATCTGAGCCAACATAACTCGATATCTTTGATAGAACTCAAGCACTAGTCGATCGAGAGGACCCAACATAAAAGGATACGTATACACAGTCAGAAACCCTTCTACGTGGGCCATAATATCCTCTTCTCGTGAGGGTATCTGCAGCCTCACCTTCTCTCCCCATCCGCAGTCTCTCCTCACAGCCTCAAGGTGTCTCTCTTCTATTGAGAAAATGAACCTCGATGCATTTTCTCGATGGCCCGGAACGTCCAGAGGTTTCTCTATCGTAAAATCTCTCATCGTGACAAAATAGTTCGACGTTGGCTCGCCAAACGCCAGCGGTGTACCACCGACCGGGGGGGAGCAGAGGTAGGGCTTCCCTCTTTCTGGTAAGCGGATTTGGGTGCAGTGGCCATGGCTCCCTCAAAACAAGAAAGGGAAGATGAAAACTCAGCCGAAAGCTTTGATCTAACGCGACACTAGAACTAGCAGGAAAGGAACTCCACAGAGAAAGGTAGATGCACAAAGGGGCAAAGCCCTCAATGAAAAGAAAGCGAGTATATATAAGAAGAGCGGCGACTATTCATTAACTTTGATAGCCAATCAGCTCTGACAAAGCAATTATGACTTTTTGGGAAAATGTACCGACGGGGCCACTTTGGTCATTCCATGGTCATATCACAGGAATAACGATACCATGCAGTGTTCGAGGAATCAAGGAGTCAAATCGATCCCTTACCAACCCGACCCCAAGGGTCTCTGTTACTCCAAGATCGAGCTCGAAGGAGTTAAATTCAGGTTTGAGGCGTGACTTTGGCATGAACACTAAAAGACAAAACTCTGAAGACAATAAAAAAGAGGATCCTTTGCATTCCAAGAATATATTTACAAAGTGCATTTACAAAAACTCGCACGAGGAGTCCACATATAAAAAGAAGTAAAAAGAGAAAAGGTGGCCTAGTCTTCATCTTCACTACTCCCTGAGCTACTTGAAGAGCCCCCGTCCGAAGTAGTCGGAGCTACAGACTCCTCTTCCAAGGCCTTCGCTTCTCAGATCTCGGCAGAGAGGTCGAAACCCTTGGCGTACACTTCTTCAAAGGCCTGCCTCCTAGCCTCTAATCGAGCATATGTAAGGGCACAAGCTAGCTTGAGCTCGGCCTTGTTAGATATCTCCTTGGCTCGAACATTCGCTGCAGCAACATCTTTCCGATATGAGGATATGAGTTCATCGTCTTCCGACTTGGCCGAGGATAATGCGGCGGATGACTCAGCATGAAGCACCTCGAATTTGTGAGCCTCCTCTTTAGCACCGAGAAGAAGATTCTGAGTTGAGGCCAGCTCGCCTCGAAGAGCATCCCTTTCCAGGGCCATGCTATCCTTGTACTGCCTCAGCTCAAGGATATCCGCATCCTTGACCACGATCTCTTCCCGAAGTTGCCCCGCTAGGGCATCCTTTCGCTCAATATGCAAATTCCAAGTCAAGATAATAAACACCGAGTTATGAAAACAAAACGTAAGCTCATGATTACCAATCTACCTGCTCGATGAAGTTGGCCCACTCTTGAAGTATTTTCTCCGAACCCACTCGAAGGCTGTTCAGTTCCTTTTCCCTTCGGGCGTATTGAGCTTTTAGTCATTTGACTCCGAAGCGAGCTTCTCAAACTCACCCTCACAATGAGTTAGTTCAGCTCGTAACTTGGAGAAAGCCTGGTCATACAGCATCATGACCTATAACACGAAGGGAAGAAGTTAGGAAGCGAAGATCAAAACTTAAGGAAAAGTTTATGTCAAAAATCACCTGTTTTTGAAGTTTCGCAGCCTCCTCAAGAATGACTAGAGCATCGAGATCAATATCCTATTCAACACCGATAAAGAAATCTCCAAATGCATCATCTTCTTCCCGGAATGCCCCCATATCGCGAGTCCTCCTGTTCTGGGCATCCCGTATTTGCCCTAGGGCAAACGACCTGCCTGATTGAAGACTGCCTATGACATCAACCTCTATCGAGGCTTCTTCTTTCCCTCGAGGGGCCTTAGAGCGGGTCCTCCAAATGCGCCAACCAAGTGTTCATTGGCGCAGGTTGTATCCTGTTCAGTGATCGGCTCGGGAACTGCATCCAAACCCTCTTCGAGGGGCTCCTCAATATGAGGTGGGACCGCATCGGCCGCCTCTGACTCGAGAGTCTTCTGCCCGGCAACCGTCGAAGCATCAGTGCCGCGTCTTGCCCTATAAACCAGTGGGAAGCCGTCATCTTCTTCAGCACGAAGACTCTCAGCCGCTGCCGAAGTTAGGATCGTTGCATCGGTCCTAGGCTTTCGAGCCTTAGCTGTCTTTGATGTCGGGGGCTCCGCTGGCGTCTCTTTCTTTCTCTTTCTACCCTTTACGGGTTTTTGGGTCTCCTCTTCACCAGGAGGAGGCGATCTCATTAAAATAGCTTCCCTGAGGCCTGCACAAGCATAAAATGTCGAACATACCGCCAAGCCATTCATAAGTGATTTAGAAGTGACGGCGGTGAAAGCGTACCATGATTTTTGGCCTCCCATCGAGTTTTGACCAAATCACGCCAAACGCGCTTGTCATATGGTGAGGTGGAGTCTAAAAGTCTAACCCAGCCCGGGAGGTCCTCGACCGCGCCAGGAAACCACACGGTGGTTACGCAACCAGAGGAGAACCAATTCAAAAAAAGAAAAAAAGAAAGGAGTTAGTTTGAAAGAAGAAAAGAGGAGATTCAGATGATAAAGCATGCTCGGTGTAACGACACTTACGTCTCATATTCCATTCCTCAGGGAATGACATTTTCTCGGGAGGGATGAGGTCCGACGTCTTGACTCGAACGAAGCGGCTCATCCACCCCCGATCTTTATCTTCGTCAGTATTTGCAAAAAATGCTTTGGCAGATCGATGCCGCAGCTTGACTGATCCCCCTCGATACAGGCGAGGACTATACAGTCTGATAAGATGATCGAGGGTGAAAGACATCCCCTCGATCATGTTCGAGAAATGTCTAATCAAATAGACGATTCTCCAAAAAGAGGGGTAAATTTGACCAAGTGTCACTCGATATTCTCGGCAAAAATCGAGGATCACCGGGTCTATTGGTGGAGAAGAAGAATCTACAGGGCCTAAAGTAAAAGGATACGTATACATGCTGAGGAAACCATGTTTACGTGTGGTTATATCCTCTTCCGAAGAAGGGATCTCTACATGTACTGCCTCTCCCTAGCGGCAATCTATTTTCACCTTCTCTTTGTTAGTTATTAAACTAACATATCGAGACATGGGCTCCCATCGGCCCGGTATCGAAGAAAGTTTGTCAACTTTGAAATCGGAGGATGTATCAAAGGACCTAGGAACACACTGTCACACCTCCTTTTTACTACCCCGGAAAGGGGTATAAGGGAGTTTTTCCAATTAAAGTGACAATCGAAACGGGATTATTTATATTAAATTCAGAGTCGCCACTTGGGATAGTTTATGGTGTCCCAAGTCACCGGTTTAGAATCCCGAATCGAGGAGATTTGACTCTGTTTATGTCTGCGAAACACATAAATCCGGGCAAGGAATCTGTTAACCCGGGAGAAGGTGTTAGGTACTCCCGAGTTCTGTGGTTCTAGAACGGTCGCTCTGATCATACTTGGCTTAATCAAATTGCTTAATCACTGACTTTAGAACCTATGTGCATGTGCCTTTTTAATGAAGAAATTATCTTGAAACGGGTCACGCGTACGTGTACCCATTTGTTTGGCGCGTCAAGAATCATGTCACGCGAACATGTCCACAATTAATAACTCTTTGTTATTATTAAGCAAAGTTTGGCCAAAGTTGCGTGAACGCATACTCCGGTTTTGTTTTTAGAACCGTAATCATGTCACGCGAACGTGTACGCAATCACGATGGTATATTAGACGAGCCTAAAGCAACTACGAGCATTTATCATTTTTATATCTAGGTTATGAAATTAATACGAGGGCCATGAATGATTAAATTATGGATGGCACACCTCAGAATTAATTTAACGGCCCATTAGCAACACTTTTATTATTAAGAAGGTTTGATCGAAGTTGCGCGGACGCATACTCCGAATTGGTTTTTAGAATCGTAATTATGTCACGCAAACGTGTACACAATCACAATTGTATTTTAAACGTGCCTAAAGGCTTTTCTACGAATTAATGAATTATTTTCCTAAACTACTTTATTGAAATAGTTCCATCTATAATAATCCCAAATCAATTATAAATCATAAATTATTCAACTTCTAAAACATCTAATTAACTAACAGCCTATTCACGTCCTCCATGAGAATCAACTTTAAAAACTAGGTTCTTTCACATTATTCAACAACCAATCAAATTTGTCTCAATTTCACAAAATCATTCTAACTAGCTATATCCATCCTCTGTACCGTGTTTTAGTCGCAGCAGACACTAAATTTGGTAGTGATTTACTTACGAGGCAGCAGTAAGACGAGCAATTTATGGGATATAAGGGAGTTTTTTTCCGATTTAAGTGACAATCGAAACGGGATCATTTACTTAAAATTTAGAGTCGCCACTTGGGATAGTTAATAGTGTCCCAAGTCACCAATTTAGAGTACCGAATCGAGGAGATTTGACTCTGTTTTAATGTCTGCGAAACACAGAAATTCGGGTAAGGAATTCTGTTAACCCGGGAGAAGGTGTTAGCCACTCCCGAGTTCCATGGTTCTAGCACGGTCGCTTTGATCATCCTTGGCTTAAACAAATTGTTTGATTACTGATTTTAGAACCTATGTGCATTTGCCTTTTTAATTAAGAAATTATCTTGAAACGGGTCACGCGTACGTGTACCTATTTGTTCGGCGCGTCAAAAATCGTGTCACGCGAACGTGTCCACAATTAATGACGCTTTAGTAATATTAAGAAGTTTGGCCGAAGTTGCGCGAACGCATACTCCGACTTTTTTTTAGAAATCGTAATCGTGTCACGCGAACATGTCCACAATCACAATGATATATTAAGCGTGCCTAAAGCCAACTACGAGTATTTGTCATTTTTGTATCTAGGTTGTGAGATTAATATGAGGGCCATGGATGGCTAAATTGTGGATGGAACACCTCGGATTATATGAACTAAATTAAATTAGTGGTCTATTAATAACAATTTTATTATCAAGAAAGTTTGATCGAAGTTGCGCGAACGCATACTCCGAATTGATTTTTAGAATCGTAACCATGTCACGCGAACGTGTACACAGTCACAATTGTGATTTAAACGTGCCTAAAGGCTTTTGTACGAATGTTCATTACTAATGTCTAGTTATAACATTTGTGAGGGCCATGAGTGATTTAATTAGGATAGCTCACCTCACTTTATTTTAAAGAGCTATATTTAATTAAGGAATTTTTACATTCCTATACCACATAGGAAACCTTTTTACCCTACATATTTAAGGTTTGAGTAAATTACACTTAGTATACCAAATTACCAATCCTATACCATACTTAATTAAGGGTCTAATTAATGGGCAGTTTTTACTCCTTAATTAAAGGTATCCATATATTCCACGTTTCTCTCTCCTAACCCCTCATCCCCCACCCCCCCACCCACGTTTTTACCCATACCCCACATTCTTTTTACCATTTTCCCTCTTCTGAAACCAAACAAAATTCCACAACGATTGTGTTCTGCTTTTTCACATCACTGATGAATACTTAACATTTTAAAAGATAACGGAGAGCCATTATGTCTTTTGGAAAAGTCAAAAATGAAAATAAGGCTTTTAATTTTACCGGATCTCATAATGCCTGAAAATGCAGAATGTTCATTTCTGGACATACAAGGATGAAGCGACTTTGGCTAGTGATCATGCACGAATGATCTCTGTTCTTTAATCACCTCTGTGTGAATCATGTTGGTCAGCAACTTTATTCTTTAGTGTTGTCTTCCAGTGAAATTCCACTCTCTTCTCTCTAATAGTTGCTCTGTCAGGTCGATAGGTACTGGAACTTTGGAATAAGAATGATGAGTTCAGAAAGGAAACAAAAATTAAGGATAATCCCCTACCCCTTCTTCTGACTTTGATTCAAAGATTCAACTTTTAAATACCAAGCTTCACCCTGAAACCTTAAATTGACTTGTAATTTTTTTGAAGAAATTTTGTAGATGAAGAGAAAATTTTGTAGTCAACATTTTTTTCCAACATAGATTGTAGTTTAATTGTAGAATAAATGTAGTAACTTTGTAGATACCCTTAAAAACAGTACAGCTTTATACAATACTAAAACTTATTTGTAGTTTTTTTGTAAAATTTTTGTAGATGAGACCCATTTTTTAATGTACAATCAATTAATAGTAATTTTGTAGATACTCTTAAAAACAATACAGCTTTATACAATACTTAAACTGATTTGTAGTTTATTTGTAGTTTTTTTGAAGAAATTTTGTAGATGAAGAGAAAATTTTGTAGTCAACATTTTGTTTCAACATAGATTGTAGTTTAATTGTAGTATAAATGTAGTAACTTTGTAGATACCCTTAAAAACAGTACAACTTTATACAATACTAAAACTAATTTGTAGTTTTTTTGTAGAAATTTTGTAGATGAGACCCATTTTTTATAATCAGATTTTTCCCATTCAATTGTAGCATGATTGGGATTTTGCATTCTCATCTACCACAATGGCATTAAATTCAAAATCTCTAAATCTGCCATAGTTATCCCAATTCCCATTAAATTGTAGCATGATTGCGATTTGGAAATGATTTCTTGTTGTTGTTGTTGTTGATGTTTTTTTTGGATTTCTATATTGAGAGAAGAAAAGATGAAGAACAGTTATATATGAGCGACAATTTGAGAGAAGAAACGACGAAAAACAGATTTTATCAACTCTGAGTTGTTGAAACTCGAAAATTTGAATTCTACAATTTGAATTCAGTTCGTCGAATCTGTTAGTAGTTGAATCTGTTCGTAATTTTTGTAGCCGTTCGTTCTTTTTTTTTTCGAGAATTTGAATTGTAGTTCTGGAGAAAAATACGCAGATGAGAAATCTCCTTTCCCTTTTTAAAATTGAATTTAATGTAGAATCAATTAATACCAAGATTCTCTCCTTAATTTTAGCTCGTTTTTTAGGGAATATTCTGTCCTTTTAATACCTAATAGACGAATGGTACAAAAATTGTAGGTAAAACGTGGACTGGGCAGGTAATTTACATACTATGCACATTTTTGGTAATAAAGTTTCATATATGGTATAGATAGGAAAAAATCTTTTTAATTAAAGTGAACTAGGGATGCTCATTGTGAGGTTAATTGGCCATACATGGGGTTTAGCATACAAAAAGCCACTTCTAACTTGTTCCGAGAGATGGATCCAGCAACGAACCCATTAAGCCATTAATCATGAATTCGTAGCTTCACCGGGCGATAGTAAAACTGCTGCTACATGGCTCGAGGTTAAGCCCAGCAGCGGAAAACATACATCATAATCCATGCCAGGTCTGATTTTGATCAAACCTGGCCCAAAAGTTTGAACGGAGCTTCATACTTCAAATCACTTCTTAAGAAGAAAACAAGTTGCAATAAATGAGGCCGAGTTTGAAACTCTTGAGCCCAAAATAGTACTCAAAACTAGAAATGTCAGATTTGGTCTTTTAAGGCCTATTGCCACACAGATCAGTTCATCGGGCCCAATATCCAACTGATGGCCCTCCTGATACTCTAATTCCTCTATACACACAAATACAATACCAAGCTGGAGATTGACATATTGAAACATCCATATTATTTACAGAACACGAAACATAGTGTTAATTGGATTCATGAAAACGCAAACACATGTTAATTGAAAGAGAGGCTCCGAATACTATAGACCTACTTCAAAATAAGTTGACCATAGTAGATACATTAATCCTAATTATACGAGTAGCTTTCAAAATCCAGCAGTCATAATGATACCTATGTAAACTACCATGACTACTTGACAAATTTTCAAACTACTGAGAGACTATACATGGGGTAATTAATGCTACATGATTATCCATATGAACACCAAGTCCAAATTGACATTTTGACTTAACATGTTTCTCAAAAAAAAAACTAGAACAGAAGGAATCAATCTAAGTGTATTATTTTTTAACATTACAAAGAAAACTAGACATGCATGCTATACATCTCCATCATGAGTTCTTGATAGTACCTGGATATCAACAAAGCAAAAAGGAGTGAGGATTTCAGCAAATCAGAAATGTAGACAGGTCAGCACATCAACAGCAAATTTCAGCCCCTTTTAGACCATTTTTAAGCCCAGATGAACCAGAAATTCCTTGAAATTTTTAAGTTCTTCTAACAATGAAAACCAAAGAGCAATTCCCAAAGCAATTTTTACCAAAAGAATGCAGGAACTTTTAGTGCTTTTTTCAGAGTCTCCATGGCTGCTCTAAATGAGAGAAAAGGGCTCTTATATAGACAATCCTAAGGCAGCCCTAGCCTAGCTAACCATTTTCCCTTTTTACCCCTTTAATTCTTAATTGTTTTACCCTTTTAACCCTTCAAAAATATCTAAAAATTCCCTCCTCTTAACAAACCAGCCCTAGCCTTATCCTCTAGAAGCTTCCCCGTAACAGAAATTATTCCCTTCCCTCAAATACCCAAAACACCCTTGACACCCTTGCAATTTAATCTTCAATGCTGAACCAAAACCCAAAGGAAAACTACGGGCCTCTCCTGTCCAAACATGAATGGGCCAGCAACCCAAAAGAGACTCAAGCAATGAAATATAAAGGATTTTCAGAGTGAAACCTTAAGAAACTGATTTAATAAACAAACAAGATTAAAATTAAAAATGCAAACTGTGACTGACCTTGAACCAAAACATGCTGAAAATGTATTAATAATTAGATCATTTAAACAACAAACAGAAATTAAAACAGCCTGCCTGATGATTGCTCTAAACTTAAGAACTTATCCTAATCATGAATAACGCCTGATTTGATTCACACAAACTGGATAACAAACCAACACATGGAGCACATAAATAACCCAACAATTTAGACGAACAGATGCTTAAAAATTGAAGGAGGAAGTTAGAAAACAAGCAAAGAAAATATATATATGAAAACAAAGAGAAGAATTGAGGTACTGACCAGGCACTAAACAAACTCTACTAACCCTAATTTCTTTATTATTATTACTATTATTATTTTTAGTCAAAAGAAAAGGAACGTAAAGAAACAGATTAAAGAAATGTGGAAGAAAAGAACAGAAAATAGGAAGAGAAAACCATAGAATTAGATAGTGGGAAAAACAAAAAGGAAATACCTAGCAAGTGACTTAACGAACTCTGGCTGCTCTGATTTAAACCCAAAATTGATGTTAATCGCATGTTCTTTGTTAAGAACAAACGACCAACATCAATCTCACGCTAAATCAATATTTGGAATTTGAAAACTTGAGGTTTAACCTTGCATGCCACAAATTCGAAGTCGGTTGGATTTGGGGCTTTAGGGTCTTTGATTTTAGATCTGAAATCTGAGTCATTTGGGAGGGATTCAGAGGATATGGTTTGGATATTGTGAGAGAGGAGGTGACGGAGAATCTAGGGTGTAAATTTGGGGCGGATTGGGGCTGCGCCGCCGGCCGGTGGGGGTTTGGGAATTTGGGGCGGCGGATTCTAGGGTTCTAAGGTTAGAGACGACGAAGGGACTAGGGGGGGGGGGACCTCAGACAGTTAAATATAAAGGAAACCTCAGTTCCGGGCTGTTGGATTATGGAAATCCAACGGCTGAGATGATACCAACTGAAATGGGGTCGTTTTGGTCATTTGACCACGTTGCACCGGATTTTTGGGCTTGCTGGGGCGGTTTTGGGGCATCTGAAATTGATTGGGCCAATTTTAAAGAGACAAGACCAACACATTCCTCCTATTTTCTTTTTATTTATTTTTTATAATTAATTAAAATCCTAAATTAAATCCTAAACTGATCTAATTTGTAAAATTAAACTAATTATCTAATTACAAAAAATTATAAAGGTTACTTAATCCTAAATTAAAAGAGAAAAATTAATAATCTAAAAATTAAAGACAATAATTGTAAAAATGAGTCAATTTTTGTGATTTTCATTTTTTAAAAAAACAAATAATTAACTAGTTAATCCTGGAACTGTAGAATAAAACCTAAATGCAATGCATGATATTTTGGTACTTTTTCATGATTTGAATAAAATAAACATGCACAGAAAAATGCAAACATTTTTAACAAAAAATCCTACGAAAAATCTACAAAATTGCAAATAATGGGAAAAAATTATTTTCTTAGATTTTATGGGAGTAATTCCTATAGGGCAAAAATCACGTGCTCACACACACTCCTCAACGCTGGGAGGCACTACCCTTTTGCTCTTAGACGAGCGCGATGAAGAAGGGGCTTCCCCTTTTTGGGGTACCGTCTTAGAAGTTTTGGCCATGGTAATGATGAAGTTCCAAAGCAAGATGGCGAAGAAGTAAACGTAGAAGAAGGGTGAACACAGGAAACTGTTAACGAAAATTTGAAGATCTAAAGATGTTGCAAAGGTTTAAAATATAGGGAATTGGAGTATTTATAAGTAAATTGGAGGAGTCGAAAGGGCGACCAATAGCGGTTCGTGGGCTTTTTGAGAACCGTGTTGACAACGCCCCTGTACAGCTTTTTTGTCACAACATTTAATGTCCTCACGTGGCTGATGTTATAATGAGGGGATCGAGGAGGCAAGAACTCAAGATCGTTTCTTATCATTTCATTCTAAGAAATGCGGGGACTATCTGTATACGGCTAAAATTGGAAGAGTTCGACTTTGGGGTTGTTGTAGCACTCCATGCCCAAGGAGCTCGAAGTAGAATTTGAAGTATGACCCCGAGGTGCGTCCCTCGAGGGAGCACATCGAAGGTCAATCTCGGAGTATTACAAATCGATGATCGACATGGAAAGGCGGGAAAGCTCCCAAGAACACGTGGTTAGAGCTGACCAGGTCTGCAAGAATAGTACCAAACCGTACTAAGCCATTATACAGCTGTACCAATAGCCTTTTCCCATCATTATTAGACATGTACTATGTTAGGATTCCCCCATCCTATATAAAGGGGACCCTTGTCATCTTGTAAAGGCATTCAGATTATTATTGAATACAATACAACATTCTCTGCCTTTTGCTTAAATAATTGTTCTACACATTTATTGCTTATTCTTTCATTGTTTATTTATTTATTGTCCATTCATTCTTCTTCATTTATTGCTCATTATTAACCGTAAAAGGCCATCTTTGAGGTCTCATTATCATTATTTCTTCATCAATAAGCTCACTACCAACTGCCCTAAGCAAGCCTCGGAGCCCCTGCTCTGGCTAGCTCGAGGCTCGGTTTTGTGACAACTTGGGTTTGCTTTCCTTATTCTCTTTATTTACACTTAGCATCTATTTCCTAACAAATAGTATTAAAATAAATTATGTATTTTTAGAACAAGAAAATCAAATATAATTGTCATTATCATTTTCAAGGTAAACAAAGCTATTAAATTAAAAAGAAGTTACTAAGTTAAACATTAACTAATAAGAAAACATAATAAAGAAGCTACAAGGCAAACTACTGGAAACGTAACGAATATGCATAATGAGAGAGGAAAAGAGAGAATATATACATCATGAGGGAAAGGAGAGAATATATACAGAATAAGGAGAAAGAAGAAAATACTGTCAGTTATTACAAAACAAATGTCTAAGAATCATTCAAATAGATCAAATAAACTCCACCCCCCCCCCCCCGAATAAAAAATAAGCATTGTACCTAATGCTTAACAAAATAAGAGTACGGAAAGGGTAAGAGCGAAGACGACTCCCTATATGGTCTTGTACATCTGTGTGTCCATAGCAGCGTCACCGCCCTCAATCTCCTCTAGCTGAATCTCATCATCCTCGGCTCTGGGAGTAACTGGGTTGGTGAACATCTGGCGCACTGCCTCAGCAATGTTGGCAGCCAGGTCTGGCTCCTCAGACTGGCCAGTTGGTGCCACTAGGGCTGATGATGTTGTCAGAGCTGAACACATCAGCATGTCAAAGGGAAGATCTCTTGCTGCTGCAATCTTGGTCATCTCTCTCCTAAGCTTGTCGACTGATTTCTTAGAAGCCCGGGACTTTCGCATTTTCTTGACTTCCTTTCCCAGCTCCTCGATCACTGCTCCATGCTGTACCAATGTGTTCATTATTGTGGTGTGGTTCTCCAGGAGCTTCTTCAAAGACTCGTCCACGGTTGAAGGAATCTGGGGTACTAGAATGGATGACTGTGCTGCAACAACACTGGATATGTTAGACAACTTTGCAGTAGCTGTCTGCATCCAGTTATTTAGGCTCGCCAGTGTCTGGGAGACTCGCAGTGCAGAGAGTGGAGCAGTAGGCACCGGCACCAGCTTCGAAGCCGAGGTGGAAGGCACTAAGGCTGAAGGTGGGGGCATGGCAGCTGCACTAGCTGAAGGCTCTGCTGAACTGGATGGCATATCAGCTGTCTCTACCGGTACCACCGATGGCTCATCAGAATGGCCAATGGATATAGTCGGGCGACCCTTTCTCTTAGAGTTATGTGCATCCATCAGGGAATACCATGAGAAGGGCTTCTTAGCTCGAACCGTCGTGTCAAAATCCTTCGGCTCCACCCGCGCATCCGTAAGGTACTCAGTGATAGTGTTGGGATACGGGTAGGAGGTGTCAGCTTGCCTGGCGACCATAGACATGTTGGCCGACATCACGACACCCACATTGATCAGGTACCGAGGCCATAATAAAGGCAACTAGCACTGCCCGCGGAATCAGAAGATTTGTTTCATTTTGGCACGGGTCTAGTCTGCTGCACACGAATGTCTGCCATCCCTTTGCCTCAAAGTTTAGGGTGTTCCGCTGAATAGGAAACCTGCTGTGATCTATGGTGGAGGCGGCCGCAAGAATTTTAGCTAGCCACGGGCGAGCTGCATCTCCCAGTGCTATCCTTTCTACGTATTGCACAGGCTCCAAATCCTCAAACCCTAAATAAGTGTTTAGGGTGTTCTGGTCGAATCTTACCTTCATATTTCTCACTTTTGTTACCTTGGTCCCTTTCTTTGTATGCACCACATTGGCGTAAAATTCCCGGACCAGGTGTTCCTTGGCATCTACCACACTCTGGGTGAACCACATCCGCCCTTTTCGCTCCCAGAATTGTTCAACACTGCCGGGTTGTATTTGTCAAGGTCTTTCAAATTGAACTGACACTCAAGAGTGAGCGATCTTACCGGCCACCACTCTTAGATACTCGTGAAGGCAGCCGGACTAATGAACCTATCTTCCCATACCTATTTCTTCTTCGACCTCTCAAGGCAGGCAATTATGGTATCACCCCCTCGGCCATCATCCGGAATATCATCAACATCCACTGTAGTAGCTGGTGCGTCAGGGGCAGGTGTAGATGAGGGCTCTGAAGCCTAACTGGCACCTTCCGAACCCTCGAAAGTGCTCTCACAAGTGGAAGGCTCGTCTCGGAGTTGAAATTATGCTGGAGGCTTTGATTTGATAGCCTTCTCTTCAACCAAGTTGCCCTCCGATTCCTCCCTAGATGGGACATAAGAACTGGATTCGGCGGGCTCTATATTTTTACCTCGGCCGGCTGTCACCTTCTTGGTTATAATCTTTTGAAGGGCGATGGGTAAGGAACTCTTGCCTCAGCCTCTGGAAGGTTCACCCCTACCCTTTGATGTATCACCACGGCCTCGAGATCTAACCATTATCTGTACCAAGCAATAACAGGAGTCAGCTCTAGTTCAAGTGTAGATAGACAGACACTCACACTATAAAACATGTTTACAGGGTGGGGAAGTGTGGTCCGCACAATTGCAAGTGCGGCCGCAGCCTGGGTTGTGCGGACCGCACAATTTGAACTTGCGGCCGCAGAGAAAGAACTGCAATCTGCACAATTTTCAGTGCAACCGCAGATCTAAAGTGCGGTCCGCACAATTATCATTGCGGCCGCACATTGGATATCTCAAAAATGTCAACTCTTTGAAGACATAGAATAGGCTGTTCTGCGGCCACACACACTTTTCTGCGGCCGCAATGGAATTTCTGCAGTCCATACAATTTCAAGTGCGGTCCGCAGATTCATGCTTGACTAGTTGCCCTAATCTCAATTTCTGCGGACCGCACACAAATTTCAAAAATTTAACGAACATAGGTCTAGGGTTTTAGGTTTGCACAAATTCGACATGGTATTAACATAGAAACATGAAAATAATGTAATCCATTCCCCACAAAGCAATTATCAGTCTACCCACAACATATTCAGCCCACACATGGTCCAAATAGATTCATTAACAAATGTTTCAAAATTATACAAAAAATCTAAAAATTTAAAGAAGTTAACAAAGATGATGATGCATACTGGAGATGAATGGATGCTAGAGATGAGCAATCAACAGTTGTTAGGCTTGAGAACAGCTACTTTAGCAAGAAATTTCAATTTTAGGAATTTTTAAGCTCAGAGAGGCAAAAAGTCGAATAATAGCCCCACATGTACTATTTATGCTGAAGGGCCAAACTTAAGGGACAATAGATCGAGTGCGGACGCAAAATTCCTCCCGCGGTCCGCACTCTGTTACCTGGGGCTTGAAAACCTTTGCTGGTTTGCGGTCCGCAGATTTAGCTGTACGGTTGCAGATTTTGGTGCGGACCGCAAATTTCGTTGTGCGGCCGCACTTTGGCTGTTTCTCTGACAAAAAAACTTCAGAGAGTTTGCATTTTCCCTTTCCTATTTGTTCGGTCTGCACAAGAATTGTGCTGCCGCAGGTCCCTTTTTGTTTGTAGCACTCATAATTGTACGGTCCGCATAATAAACATGCGGTCCACACTTCTTTCCATACCTAACCAATTTTCTGAGCATAGTTCCTGCAAAGCACACTCATTCCTGCAACACACTTCAAATACTGTTAGCACAAAAATAACACCTATCTACTAAAGAAGAAAAGAAAAAGAAGAATAACACATGGGTTGCCTCCCAAGAAGTGCCTGATTTAACGTTGTGGCACGACACAGATTACCATCACTTGAAATGAAGCATCGCCACAACTTGGCCATCACTAACTTTTCCCAAATAATGCTTCACCCGGTGACCATTGACTCTAAACACATCATCATTTTTATTCTTTAAGTCCAATGCACCAAAGGGTGTTACACCCACAACTTCGAACGGGCCACTCATTTTAGACTTCAACTTTCCGGGAAACATTCGCAACCGTGAGTTGAATAACAACACAAAATCCCCCTCTTTCAACTCTTTGTTCCATATGTACTTGTCATGTAAATATTTCATTTTCTCTTTGTATAAGGACGAACTTGTGTATGCATGGCACCTAAACTCATCCAACTCGTTCAAATGTGCTACCCTCAAGTTAGCAACGATATCCCAGATTCAACTCTTCAAAGCCCACATGGCTTTATGCTCAAGTTCCACTAGAAGATGACAAGCTTTTTCGTACACTAACTGGTATGGAGACATTTTTTTAGGTGTTTTATATGCCATCCGGTAAGCCCATAAAGCGTTATCAAGTTTCTTGGACCAATCCATCAGGTTTGCATTCACAGTTTGGGACAAAATACTTTTTATCTCCAGGTTGGAGACTTCCACTTGACCGCTTGCTTGTGGATGATAGGGGGTGGTGACTTTATGAGTAACACCATACTTGGTGAGTAAGGTGTCGAAGGCTTTGTTGCAAAAATGTGACCCCCCCATTGCTTATGATAGCTCTTGGAGTTCCAACCTTGTAAAAATGTTTTTCTTCAAGAATGCCACTACACTTCTCTTTTCATTGTTGGGTAGAGCAACGGCCTCAACCCTTTTGGACACATAATCATCCGCAACCAAAATGTAGGTGTTTCCACAAAAACTCACAAACGAACCCATAATGTCAATACCCCACACATAAAAAATATCAATCTCCAAAATGGTAGTGAGGGGCATTTCATTTTTCTTCGAGATTCCACCGGCCCTTTGACATTCATCACAATGCTTGACTAGATCAGTTGCATCCTTGTAATGAGTGGGCCAATAGAAACCGCAACTTAGCACTTTGGCCGCCGTTATTGAATCATAGCCTCCGTCATGTCATTATTGGGGCACTCTTTGACTATTGTTCAGTACCTCTCCCATATCTCATGTAATGGCTCATTGGGATCATGTTTGAATGCTAGAATCTCGTCTCTAAGAGTGGCCATATGCCCGGGAGTAAAGAACTTGAAAATAAATTTCTCCTCCAACTCATCCCACGTATGGATGGAATGATTTGGAAATATTTCTAACCAATACAAGGCTATCTCCGGTAGAGAGAAGGGAAATAGCCTTAACCTTAGAGCATCCTCGGAGACGTTTGTCTGTTTACTCCCCCAAAGTGTCCACAAACCTCTTCAAGTGTTTGTATGCATTTTGTGTTGGAGCCCCGGTGAAGAATCCTTGTTTCTCTAGCAACTTAAGCATTATATTTGTAATTTGAAAGTTGTCCGCCCTAATACACGGCGGGATTATGGCACTTGTATACCCTTCATTCGGCAACACCCGGTGTGGAGCCGCTCTTGGTGGAGGTTGGGGTGGAACTGGGACGTTGTCATGAGGTGCCCGACCTCGTCTATTTGCTTGAGGTTCAAGAGGAACCTCTTCGACTTGGTCATCATCAATGTCCACATCCCCCAAAGCCATGTTTCCAAGCTTATTTGCCGCCATAGTTGTACTTGCAATTGATTCACAAAAATCAGTAATACGGAAGGAAAAGAAGAAAATCCACACAAAAAACTAAATATATAGCTAAATTCATTTTTAGCTCCCCGACAACGGCGCCAAAAATTGATCTCGTCCTAGTCACACCTCTATTTAAGGTTATGAAACAGTCGATGCAATAGTAATACCTAATAAGGAGTCAGGGTCGATTTTCCACAGAGAGCTATGAATGGGACTTAGGGGTATATATTGTAGTGTATGAGCTTGAACTGTCTCAATTTACACTTCCACAAATTTGGGTTGTTTTTATGTCTAGATTAAACTAAGATTGCAAGATTAAGAAATGAAACTAGAAAATTGTTTTTCAAGTTTTGTAAAAAGCCTAGGGCTGTGACCATCACCTAGGTGTTTGCCTAATGGGATATAAACTTTAGTGCTTGTTTTGTTAGTCGGGGTGTATTATAGCTATCAACACTCAATTACCCACTCAATACATCTCGATCAGAGAGTGAATTTGCCAAATTTGAATTTCTCAAATCCAAATGGATGTGGCACAAAACGGTTGATAAAAGCTCAAGTCGGGTTATTACTATCTCTAGGTTGAACCCTTTAATTGGGATTATCAATCTCTTGATTGACCCAATTTCTTGTTAGCCAAGTTTTCCTAGACTAAGTCTCTCTTTCTCAAGTAGAGACTAAGTCAAATAGGCATGAACTAATGTTTGCAACCATTAATTCCACAAATTAAAGCATGAACAAGGCTAAATAATGAACACCCAACCATAAAAAAGCACTAAATCAAACACCCATAAGGTTTACACACTAGGGTTAGTAAAAATCTATTTACTCATGCTTGAAATTGAAGAAATAGAAGAAGAAATGCTAATTAAACTCATATTGCTAAATCAAAATGACAAAATCTATGTTTGAATATCCCAAAATATGAAAAACTACTGAAAGAAGTAAAGAGAAACGACTACTGTAGTTGTTGATGTTAAAAGTTGACCTAAATATGTGAAACTCATCTATTTATACAGGGCTGGAAATTTCGGACAAAAATGCCCTTTCGGAGGTTCTGCGGCCACACAATTCCATGTGCTGTCCGCACTTTTCTTCAGCTTGAAAGGATTGGAAATCTACGGCTGCACTGCATTCTTTCTGCGGTCCGCAGATTTGTAACTGCGGCCGCACCTTGCTCTTCAGTAGTCCGCAATTTGTAACTACGGCCGCATAACTCTTCTTCTGCGGCCGCACAATAATTGTGCGGTTCGCACTTTTGATGGTCTTCAAATGCAGACTCTCCAAACTTTTCTCCTGACCCAGTTTCTACGGCCGCACAATTCATGTGTGGACCACACTTTGCGACTTTTTCTGTTGGCCCTTCCTTCATACTCAGTGGCCGCATATGATATTCTGCGGTCCGCACTTTTGAGCTTTTGTGCGTTTTGTGTCCTTGAGTTCAGATTACTCTTTTTTGAGTTGGATTTTATCTCAGGAGTTCACTTTCCAATATTCCTGCAATTAAGCACATTTCATCAGTTTTTGGGACCACAATTTAACGCTTTTAGACTAAAACATAAGGTAAAAGGCGCTGATAAGTAGTCAAAATCCCCACTTATCATGCGGCCGCACAAAAAAAATATGTGGTCAGCATAATGAGAGGTCAGATTTTGTACTATATAAATGAGGGTTAGAGTATTATTTCACATTTGGACTTTGGGAGCTCGGTTTGTGGCGATTTTTTGTGGGGTTTTCAAGAAATTCATTGGGGTAAGTGATTCTAACTCGGATTGGGTTAATATACATGAATATATCATTGTTTTCATCATTTAATTAGTATTTTGATATGGAAATTGGGGGTTTTTGCCTAAAGTTTCATAATGTGAATTTTTGAGTTTTGAACATCGATTCAGAGTCGGATTTGAGTGAAACTAGTATGGTTGGACTCGTAATTGAATGGGTTGTCGGATTTTGTGAGTTTTGTCGGGTTCCGAGGTACGAGCCCGGGTTTGACTTTTTGGTCAATTTTTGGGCTTTCGATTAAGAATTCGACCTTTATCATTTGGAATTATTTCCTTGGGCTTATTTGATGTATTCGAGTTGCTCTTGGCTAGTTTAGAGCCGTTCAAAGGTCGGTACGCGTGGGATGGCATTTTTAAAGCATCACTTGGCCTGTACGGTATTGGATTTGGCTTGTTCAAGGTAAGTAACACTTCTAAACTTCGTGTTGAGGGTATGAAACCCCGAATTACGTGCTATGTGATTGGTGTTGAGGTGAAGCACAAGCTAGGTGACGGGTGTGTGGGTGTGCACCGTGTGAATTGTGAATACGTTATTTCTGTGGTACTGTGTAGTTACTTGATCTTACCTGTAACCATGAAATTCCTATGTACTTGCGCTATTGAGCTGTGATCCATGTTAGAAACCATGTCTAAGTTATATGCTTATACTGTTGGGACCCACTGAGGTCATCACTGCTGTTGAGTTATCTGCTTTTATTGCTTTACGTACTCAGTTATGCGCATTCATATGCATATCATATCTCAGTCTCTGTTACCATCTTGTTGACACATCATATCATCATTTTGGACTAATTTCATGGCATTGTGAGTCCGAGAGACTGGAGCGATTGATGATTGAGTGAGGTTGAGGGCTTGAGTGTGAGTGATATTATGGGATCGGGCTGCACGCCGCAGCATGTTATATTGATTACATTTATGGGATCGGGTTGCACACTACAGCAGGTTTTACTGATTTGTGATAGAGCTTGGGCTGAAAGAGCGCCTTCGGAGTCTTTACACGCCCCTAGTGAGCGCAGTTTATTATATATATATGGATCAGGTTGCACGCCACAACGAGCCTTATGGCTATATATATGTGGACCGGGTTGCACGCCGCAACAGGCCTTATGGTTGTATGTGGGCTAAACACCGCAACAAGTATTGTACAGTGCTGAGTGATTGACTGTACTGAGTATTGAGCATGGTGAGAGAGAATGCGAGACAGTGAGATTGAGTACTCTGAGAGTGTGAGTACATGAGTTTATCACTGAGATGCATTGCATTTCACATGCGTACTTGAGGTACATGCTTAGAGATGCATTTCCTTCTTCTACCGGTTTTGGTGACATTCATTATTTTACCTGTATCTTGACATATGGGCATAGAGATGTACTTTATTCACGCTATCTGAAAATGAGACATCATAATTATTGCTGAAAGGATTTTTGGGAAAATACAATTTTCAAGCTTCTCATATTTTTTGGCAATTTCAGTAAAAGATTTGGGTTTTCACTAAGATACTTGAAAAACATGCGTATTCTCTGGAACTGTGAACGAGCTGGGCATCCTATTTCTGAGATACTTCTTTTATTACTTGCATTATGTTATTATGAACTATTTTTGGCTATTGGTGTCGGACCCGACCTATGTTCCAGCTCGTCACTGCTTTCAATCTAAGGTTAGGTTTGTTACTTATTGAGTACATTGGGTCGGTTGTACTCATACTACACTTTTGCACCTTGCGTGCAGATGTTGGATGCTGACGTTGCTGTGTTCGACGAGAGTTGGATTTGAAGACGTACCTGCATTTCGGTTGTAGCTGCTTCTTGTTCATGGTAGCCTTAGATTCATAAAGATCTGTTTATGTACATTTCGAACAGATGATGTATTTATTTCATACCATCTTTGTAAATATTCTAATCTTAGTAGCTCATAATTTGTACTACCAATCCTTGGGAAATGTATAAGATTCAGATATTTTCTTTTACTTAATTGTCTTATTGAATTTCATTGGAATTGGATAGAGGTTAATTGACTTACCTAGCAAGTTGGGTTAGGTGCCATCACGACTAGTTGGATTTTGGGTCGTGACAAGTTGGTATCAGAGCTCTAGGTTCATAGGTTCTACAAGTTATGAGCAAGTGTCTAGTAGAGTCTTACGGATCGGTATGGTGACGTCCATACCTATTTTCGAGAGGCTACATGACATTTAGGATATATTCCCATCTTTCTTTCTTTATCAAGCTACATTGATTCAGCTTGAAGCATAACTCTTTGAATTCCTTCCACGCATTCATATGCGCATGTGAGTGCTCGGTATCAGCTGTGCATTGACGGCTTGTGATTCCATGGATGGGGTACGAGATGTGATTTTGGTGTGCTGATGATGGGCGAGTCTGGAGGACATGAGGCCGTGTTCTAACTGTAGCTTGAGCACGGAGATTTCGATTGTGTGAGCATGCATTTTAGGGCTTATAAGTCCAGTAGTGTCCCTATTAGTGAAATTTTTGGCTCGATGAGTGGTTAGATGGCTATATGATGAGTAGGTTTTGACTGCGGGATGTGTTCAGATTGTTTTAAGGTGATGAGAAGAGTTTGCTTGAGATGTGAAAAGGACTATTGGATGCTCGATTTCTGTGGATGTGTCATACAGTCTTGAGTTATGAAGGTTTTTGAGAGATTCTTTAGTGTTATTTCATTTATTGTGACGACCAAAAGGGTAATCACCTATTTTTAATTAAATTCTGTGTCTCCGAGGCCTTGAAAACCTTATTTAGAGTCGCCTCGATTTGCGTGCGTAGCCGGAAAGCTTAAATATGAAATTCTGTGAAAAATGCTAAGTTTTGATGTTAAAATGAATAAATTTGACCTTGGTCAACGTTTTGGGTAAACGGACCCGGACCCGTGATTTGACGGTCCCGGAAGGTCCATAGCAAAATATGGGACTTGGGCGTATGCCCGAAATCGAATTCCGAGGTGCCAAGCACGAGAAATGAATTTTTTAGTAAAATTGTTTTCTGAAACTATTTAAGGAAGTTGGAAATGAAATCTGAATAGAAAGCGATGGTATCGGGCCCGTATTTTGGTTCCGGCGCCCGGTATAGGTCTTATATATGTTTTAAGTCCTTCATGTGAAATTTGGTTGAAAACGGACGTCGTTTGACATGATTCAGACCTAAATTGGAAAATTTGATGCTTAATGAAGTTTGAAAGAATTCATGGATTTTGAGGTTTAATTCGATGTTTATTGTGAGCACGTGATTTTTGCCTCGCTCAAATATTCCTATAGAATTCTTAAAATTAGGATTTTTCTTTTAATATTTGAATTTTTAGGAATTAATTGTATGGTTTTGTGTTTTGTTTACATTTTATGTGCATTTTAGTTGTCATAAAAAATGAAAAAAAATCACAAAATAGCATACTTGCATTTAGGACCCAATTCTAGGTTTTTAGATTAATCAAACAACGTTGAAAATAAGAGAAAAATAACAAAAATAATCCTTTTACATTTTCGTTCCTTTAGTTTTACTTTTGTTTAATTTTCCTCTTAAAATTAGAATCTTGTTAATTTTAGGAAATTTAATTAGTCTCATTTAGAATTAAATCAAGTTTTGGCAACTTTTAATTTTGCAAAATCCAAAATTCAAAAATAAATAAATAAATAAAATACAAAAAGAAAAGAAGAAAACAAATAAAAAGAAATTGAAATTAAGAAAAGGGATCAGGCCACCATTTTTGGGGCCATAAATTCGAGCCCAAACCCCAAAATCCGGCCAACATGGCCCAAATGCACCCCTACCCGGTCCAAATTACCATGCCCCTGAGACCAATAAAACGACGTAGTATAAGAGGGATACTATGTTGTTTTGAATTAGTAAGTGCCAAATCAATCCAAGCCATCCCTCCATTCTAATCCAACGGCCCTGGTTCAATTATGGATTTTAAATAAAAATGTCTAAAACCTTTCAGAAACCTAGAGACAAAACTGACCTTCCTCGTACCTCCTGTTCCCCCCTCCGTCTCCGTCGCCGGCTCCGCCTTACGCCGCCGCCGGAAATCGCCTCACGGCGGAGGCCGGCCTCCAAACTCGCCCAAATTTTCACCACAGATTCCTCCCTCCCTCCTCTTTCCATATCCACGCTTGAAATCCTTCGAATCCTAGCCGAAATCCTCAAATATATCAAACCCTAGGCACTGCCACCACCGTGCACGGCGGCGCCGTCATCCAAAACCTACCAAATCCACACCCTACACTCCCCTCACTCTCCTTAGCCTAAAACCCTAAACCATTTTCTCCAAATCCAACTGGAACTCGTAAAATCTTAGATCTAGGGTTTTCAAAGTTCAAACTGTTTTGGAATTTCAAGAACTCGGATGATTTTTTAATTAATGTTATATGTTTTAATAAACATATAACATTAATTAAAAAATCAATTTCGAAAAGTCAATCGAAGGGAAGACCATATCAGTGAGTTTGTTCTTTTCCTTCTTCCTTTTTTAAATTTTTTCTTTTCTACGATTGATTCTGTTTTGATTTTTGGTTTCAATATTTGCATTCTGTTCTTGTAATTGTGTTACTTGTTTAGTTTAATTTTGTTTCGTTTTGTTTAATCCTGTTTTAGTATTTGTTTTAGCCAAATTAGCAGGTTTTCTTAGTCATTTTTCTATTTTTTGTCTTTTTCCTATTCTGATTTAGTCATTTTTGTTAATCATGTTTCAGTGATTTCTTGGTATTAGTATAATCTTGTCTGAATAGGTTTTAGGCTTTAATTTCTCCAGTTAATATTCGTTTTCAATTGTTTGTTATTAGTGATCAGTGATTCTATAGTATTATTTAGTTTTAATTAGTTTAATTTATTTGGTTATAGCTGATAGTCCTTAATTAGGGTAAAAGAGGGTGAAGTTTAGTTTAGTGTTAGGTTAGTAATTTCAAAACAAATTCAGGGGTAATCTAGGTATTTAGAAATGGATAGGAATGCTGTAGTTTAAGCTAGAACCTTCTAGGATCTTCTAAAATAGGGCTTTAATTGAAATATCAATAACTTAGGGCAGTAACTTGAGAAAGAAGTCAGAAAATGAAGGACTAATTAATAAAAACTGAAAATAAAAGAGGGGGAAAAGGGGCAAGTGAAAATCTGGAAGCTTCCCCTGATTTTTGCCTATAAAAGGCAACCCTCATTGCCTTCTTTTGGAAGTTTTTTTTAGCACCTGAAGATTCCCCAAAAAAGTTCTAAGATCTGAAAAGTTCCCCAAATTTCCAGCCTCTAAAATTTCCCCAAAACCTTTCCTGTAAGTTATAGCATCCAAATTTGAATTTCAAATCAAAAGAAGTTCAAAAATCTGAACTCTTATAGTTCAAAATTTCTCTTAGATCTTAATTCCTTCAAAAAATCAAAAAAAAAAGGAAAAACCAATAGAAAACTCCAAAAAACACTGTTACATTGGATTCTCTAGGTTAATTTTGAGTTCTAGTCGTTGTTTCTCATCTCTTAGCTCGACTTTTGGTTGCTGAAGCTTCAAAAGTGTCCTAGGTTCAAATTCGAGTTATTTTTGGGTGAATTTGAGCTGTTTTGGTTGTTTCATTGAATGAAATTGGTCTTGGGTGGTTGATATTGCTTCCTGAGCTTGTGAGCCTCTGATTTCTGTTGCTGAACTGCTGATTCCTTTTGTTGTGATTTGCTGCTTGAACGGCTGCTGACCTTCCTCTTTTCTTCAGTTACCTTACAATTCCAGGTACACATTCGAACCTAACTTGATGTAGATTTTGAGGTGGAAATAAAATAAAATATACTCCTTGAACTGTACCTGTTTGGACTGCCATGCTCCATAGTTGATTAGATGTTAAATGATATGTAATTGTTTAGTGTAGTTTAATTTTGATTTGTATTTACATAAATCTCGGACTGTATAACTTGGACTGAACTGGACTGTTTTCGAAACTGTTTACATATTTTTGAGTTAGTTGTAAGCCATTTTCCTAACACCTGAATGCTGTATGTAAAATGTTAGATCTAGACTGCTGTAATAGGATTCTAGGATCATGAGTAAACAAGTATGAATATGATGCTAGTTATAAACAGTTTTTTCGTTTAAATTATTGGAATAGTTGTAGTTTGAGTCTCAGGTTGACTACTTGATATTAGTTTCAGTGTTCTTGTCAAATGCTTAGGAGTATGGTATCAACATCAAACTGTTTGCTGGAAATTGGTTCAGAAACTAGCTAGGATTTTCGTTGCAAGTTTATAATGTTAAGAGCACATAATTTAAGTCCAATTGGTTATCAGAATTTCGATCAAGTGCTGATTCTTTAATTGAGTTTTAAATTGATATTGAAATATAGTTCATCCTTATTTAATGTCTAAAAATGCGAATGAGTTGTGGATCAACCCACAATTAACTCCAGATTTTACTTTATTTGTGTTTGGAATAAACTACTAGGATCCTTGATTATACCAATATCGATTTCGTTCATGCTCATGATATTTGGGCCCCGTACTAGGCCCAAAGCTTGGCCTGCTCACCCAATAAACAATTTGGCCTTTGTTAGGTCCAGGAATAATATTGTCACCACTGGGCTGATGCTGAAGCCCATTTCCGGAAATCAAATACATTCTTTGGGCTGGTTCTGCAGCCCAAATTACTGAAGTGCCTATCTCACCGGTCAAACCATAAATTTGGGCTTTCGAGTTAGGTAGCGGGTTCAAATTAAGAGGTTCTCCCTTTTGTTTAAATCTGGACTTGAACTTGAAGCCCGAATTTTGTAATGCTAATTAATTAGGCCTTGTTAGAGACAAATTCAATAGAAAATCATAGTTTGCTTTAGGATATCTTTTAAAATAAAAGAGGTGCGCCCCGCCAAACAAAAAATGCATAAATTGCGGAGCCCTCTTTAAATGCTTATAATAAAATACTTAGAATTCGGGACGTGCCGTTTAGCGAATTTTCACGGCCTCCCGCAAAGATAATAACACGTTAGTCGCTTTAGGCGCACTTTTTAATAATTTTACCTTCCTAAATACGGGTGTGCATTTCATGCAACCCAAATCCAAATCCCAAAACGTTGAATAAGAATGTGTTGAGGATCCGGGTGTATTTCATGTGACGTGATCCAAAAACATGTTTTAAACGACGTTCACTTTCTTAAAATATTTTTAAACTAAAAGCGGTAAACAATTCTAAAATTGAACTATAGGATGACATGTATTAAAATCAGATTTTTAGCCAATTATAATAATTTATGTGACCGTGCTAGAACCACGGGATCCGGGGGTGCCTAACACCTTCCCTCGGGTCAATAGAATTCCTTATTCAGAATTTATGGTTCGCAGACTCCAACTGGGAAGTCGAAATTTTCCTCGATTTGGGATTCAAGTTAAACCAGTGACTTGGGACACCAAAAGCCAATCCTATCCCAAGTGGCGACTCTAAAAATAAATAAAATAATCCCATTTCGAATAATGTCACTTTAAATGGAAAAACTCCCTTATACATTTATCCTTCGGGGTAGGTGTGTAAAAACGGAGGTGTGACAGCTCTGGCGACTCTGCTGGGGAAACGAACCCAGAACTTCGGTTCAGGGTTCAAGAATTCAAGCTTAGAATAGCTATTATATTTGGCTTTATCTGTTATCTGATTTTCCTACATGTTTCATCCTAATGTGCTAAGTGCTTTACCGCTTTGATATTATCTGAATTGTATATAAACTGCTACGAAACCCTTCTCTTCTCATCTTCGGGGATGTGCTCACTGGTCGAGACTCCCTATTCTGTTAGTGTCATACCTTAAAGTAAGAAAGAGGCTCGGACAAGTTACTAAGCTGGATGGCCTTTTGGTTCCCGGTACGTAGCCCCCTCCTCGACTCGAGTTGTCCGCTCGGGTACACAGTCTAGAACACATACCCAGGGTTTAAACTTAGTATGACAAAGCCTCATGCCGGATCCCTAGTAGGAACGTTTGTTTGCATCACGTGCATTTGACTTAGGGGACTCAACACAGGGGTTGGGTCCGTCTAGGACAGGTGACCTGAAATGAAAAGACCATCCTGATGCATCCTACTTGCTACTTGTGCATTTATTTGCTTCGGATCTGCATGTTGACCGGCTTGTAAATAATGGGAGAAATTTGGAAAAAAGGGAATAATTATGTTAGGGATAAGTGAGTTAGTCACCCATTTTGAAAAAATCAATGCCCAAATAGTACCGAAACTCTGCCGAATTTTTGAGAAAAGAAAAAGAAGGTTTTGTTTTCAAAAAAAAATATAGTTGGTTTTGTCAAAACTGCCCGAACTACGTTGGTTTGATTCTCACCCGGTGTGAGATACGTAGGAAACCCTCATCGGGTCCAACCTCCCTTTTGCAAAAATAGCCCAAAAAAAATACCAAAATAAGTCGGGTGATGCCATTCTTGTTTTAAAATAAGCCGAATGTCCCCAAAGGGACGCCGGAAGGCTGTTTTTGCAAGAATAGCCACCTTGGGTCATTTTCAATAGTTAGCAGGCACAACCTTAAAATCTTCCTCCCAGAAGTGCTGAAAGGCCGTATCTGCAAAACCGGGTCTTTGTTTTTTTAATTTTTTTTTTGAAAACTAGCCACTTTTTCCTTTAGGTCAAAATGAGTCATTAAATCACTTTAAATAGCCACTTTTCTTTTAGGTCAAAATAAGTCATTAAATCACTTTAAAAAATGTACAGGATGAGTACGACTAACATTGAAACCTTCTCAGTCCTGAGTGAGATCCTTTTGAAGCTTCACATGTGGTGGAATGACCTAGGAAAGGGTAGCAGAAACGGTTGTAAAAGTTCTGGGCGGTCTCGTCGGGTTATTGAACATTAAGCGAAAGCTGGATATTATTGAAGCATTGATACCTTTTTGGGACCCAACTCGCAACGTGTTACGGTTCTCGGATTTCGAGCTTACACCTACCTTAGAGGAAATAGCGGGATATGCGGGTCTGAACGGAAACCTCAGGGGTCGATATCCATTGGCACCAAGACCGGTAACCCTCCACAGATTTCTGGACTTATTGAGTATTAGCCGGGATATTCAGGATAAGAATCTATCAGAAGGATATTGCACTCTTCACTTCTTGTACCACCGATATGGCAACCGACAAGGTTTCGAGGAGCCTAACACCGGTTTGACACACGCCGGAAACAAAGATAAATGGGAGGCCCGACGGGGATTGGCTTTCATGGTAGCTTTTATGGGGGTCGCGATCTGTCCACGAAAAGACGGTCACATAGATATTGGCCTTGTAGGAATGTTGGATGTTGCCATAAAGAAGTCTAACAGCACGGTGGTTCCCCTGATTGTGGCTGAAATGTATCGAGCTTTGTCCAAATGCCGAGAGGGTGTAAAATTCTTTCAGGGTTGTAATCTGTTGCTACAGCTATGGATACAGGAGCAGCTTTGCCACCACACGGGGTATATGAACTATGGTTTAACTGGGCTGAGTTGTATTGAGGAGTTTGGAACCCGGGTAACAGGTATTGAGTTCCCCGAGGGCACCGAGGCTTGGCTATCATGTTTGAGATCTTTGACTGCTGACAAAATTGAGTGGGCTTTCAGATGGCTTCCCGTTACTGAGGCAGTATATACATCAGCTGAAGTGCCTTACATTCTCTTGATGGGCATTCGGAGTATCCAACCCTATGCTCCTTACCGAGTCTTGAGGCAATTGGGAAGATTCCAAACCGTCCACGGTGATGAAGACCTGAGCAAACAAGTCATCGAATTAGGCCCGAAAGCTGCATTTCCGGAAGGAAAAATCCGCCAGATATGGAATGAATGTAGGTATCTTGAGCCTAAAACCATAGTGCAGGATCAGGCTAAAGGCGAAGTTAGACTGCCAATTATTTGTCTGGTTCGGCAAAAGAATTTCAAATTCACTAGAGACCCCGCCAAAAGGCCACAATGTACAACGATTTACTGACGGGACCCAGGTACAATGGATTGGCTAGCAACAGAGAATGGAATATGGGCCGAAATAGGAGCATGGGAAAAAACAGTTTCAGAAAGGAGGCGGATCCGATGAGAGGTTGATAAAAGGCTGAAGAAGCAAAGTCCTTAGAGTGGCAGGAAAGAGTTGGAGAAATTCTGAAGGATATGCAAAAATCCGGGCACAGTGGGCAAAGGAAAACAGAGGAAAGAGCCCAAATTGTGTGAACCAAATGAAAAGAAATTACGAGGACCAATTGGTAATCTGAAAAGAAAAATGAACACCGCTTGAAGATCAGGCAGCCCGGCAGGACAAAGTATTTCAGGCTGAGAAGAACAGTGCTATAGGCTAATGGCGAGATGAGAAAGATAATAAAGCTGTTACAAAAACATCACTTCCATGACTGCCCAGTGCAGTAGCCCACAATTAGCAATAAGCTGACTACTTCAAGAAAAAGGCCGGATCAGAGAAAGAATTAGAGCCATTGCGAATTATAATTTGTATGAAATGTCAAGCCGGCGCAAAAGAATGGTACATAACCACTGTTTCTTTGTACAGTGATGAATTTGTTCGTTCAGGTTTATGAATGATTTGGGGCGTTACAAAGGGGTCTTGCACGCTAGGCCCACACCGAAGATCCCCGCGGCCCAGATTTGAAGCTGTTTATGTATTCTTGATCTAATTTTTATTCATCGAGTCTGTATTTGTTATTTTGGTCTGTTTTGTAAATTTTTTCTTTTCAAGAAAACATATAGTTCTTGTAATTGGAGTTTTATAATGCAAAATTGAAATCGCCCAAAAAACATTGTTTTCTTATTTTTGCATTATTTCCAGAACTACGTTGTATGATTCATGCGGGGTCATGATACGTAGGCAATCCCATAGGATTCGACCGTAACCCTAGAAAAAGGAAAAAAGGAGAAAGAAAATAAAAGGAAAAACAAGATGAAGATAAAAGAAGCGGCAAAAAGAGAAAATACAGGATCGATAGGACCAAACATGTAAAAAGGAAAAAGGAAAAGCAGAAATGAAAACAGAGGGAAATGAAAGATGAGAGAAAAACAGGAAAGAGAAGCAAGAAAAACAAAGAGTAGAAATCAAAAGAGAAGAGAACTAGGAAAAGAAAGCCGGTGACCATGCAACCAGTGCCAAAATGTATGACAATCCCGTTAAAACTGTAAGTGCATCACACCCCATATGTGTGTTACCTATCTGTTAACTTGTCTCAAACTAACTCGTGTTTGCTAGTCATTCCAGCCTATCTTTTAGAACGTGGTTGGTTGTTAATGTGGCATCGCATCAATACTTACCAGATCGAAAGGAAGTTGTGGAAATGTCTACGGAAATGACTTTGCCCGCAAGTTCCCACCTATGGCAGCCCAATCTGGGGATCCGCGCATCCTGAGTCCCTGTCACAAACAGAAAGAGAATCGGATATACAGTCCCGACTCATGGAGATGTGGACGCCTGGACAATGGAGGAGCCTGCCAAGCGCCATCCTGATTTTTCCTGACATTCCCCTAAGATCTGGGGTACCTCCAATATCCCCATCAACCACCCTCATACTCCGTTGGGACAACCTACCATGACCGCTCACTTCGTCGGAACACCTTCTGAGGTCCCGCCCCCACGGTGTTCCCAGCAGGAGCAGCTCCTAACATCTTCACTGCTCCACCATGCTCTGCTACAACACAACCTTCACTGCCAAGGCCCGCCTTTGATCCCTCAGCTTTCACCTTCCAAAACCCTGTCTTTCCAGTGGATCCTCCTCAATATCCCACATATAATTACTCTCAGCCACCACCATTTGAGCTTACGCCAGGACAAGATCAAACTCCCAAAGCTCCTGAACAAGATGAGATGGCGAAAAGAATGAGGAGCCTTGAATAGAGTTTAAAGAATATGCAAGGCTTGAGTGGGCAAAAAAGTGTTTCTTATACAGATTTGTGCATGTTTCCTCATGTGCACTTGCCCTCGGGGTTTAAAACACCAAAGTTCAAAAAGTATGACGGGCATGGCGATCCTATTGCCCACCTCAAAAAGTATTGCAACCAGCTGCGTGGGGCTGGCGGAAAAGAAGAGTTGTTAATGGCGTACTTCGGGGAAAGCTTAGTAGGCATTGCCTCAGAATGGTATATGGACCAAGATGTCTCACGATGGCACATTTGGGACGATCTTGCCAGAGATTTTGTAAGGCAGTTTCAGTACAACATCGACATTGCGCCAGACAGGAACTCCTTGGCAAATTTGAAGAAGAAACCCTCAGAAAGTTTTCGAGAATATGCAATTAAGTGGCGCGAACAGGCATCGAGGGTGAAACCTCCAATGGATGAAGTAGAAATGGTCATTGTTTTCTTCAGGCCCAGGAAGCGGATTATTTCCAGAACATGATGTCAGCCATGGGCAAACCTTTTGCAAAGGCGATTAAGATTGGGGAAATGGTACAAAATGATCTGAAAACGGGCAGGATTTTGAGTCAGTCAGCCATCAGAGCAACCTCCCAAGCCATCCAAGGCGGGTCTGGAGGAATGGCCAAAGGTAAAAAGAAAGAGGAAACGATTATGACAACATCAGGGGCAAGAAGATATCGGGCTCCTAGACCAGTGTTTTCCGAAAGAACCCCTCAACACTACTACACTCATCCTGATATGGCTTATGCTCCCCCACCTTATGCGGTCATGAACGCACAACCCTTTGCCCGACCGCAGCCACAGGCCAACAGAAATCAACCCCCGTTTCCAAGAAATCAACCTCCTCACCAAAATCACTATAATCCTCGACTCCGCAAAATAATTTCCGTCCTCGGGAACCACCCAGAAGACCAAACTTTGCACCAATCGGTGAACCCTACTCCAGTCTGTTCCCGAAGCTTGTTCAAATGAATTTGCTGCAACCCATACCTCCAAACAGGCAAAACCCCGAATCACCATCCTATCAGCGGGGCGTCCAATGTGCTTATCACTCAGGAGCTGAGGGGCATGGTACAGACAACTGTTGGACATTGAAAAAAGCTGTGGAAGACTTGATAGAACAGGGAAAGATAGTGCTGAGGGACGAGGACGTCCCAAATGTGACCAACAATCCGTTGCCCACTCACAACTAGGGGCCGGTAATCAGGATAATTTGTGAAGACAGGGAGTTTGATCCAGCCTTAAAAGCTATAATTGCTATCGCTGATGCAGAAAGGAAGCCCAAGGTAGCCCCGAAGCAAGAAAAAGGGGAAAAGAAGAATAAAGTCGTCAAGACTGAATCTGAGAAGAAGGCTGAAACAAAAACAGAGACGGTGCCTTCTAAAAATGGAATTCTCCATGTTCCGTGAGGCCGCCAAGAAAAGCCACTGGTTGTGAATGCTCCAAAGAAAATTGAATTGAAAAAGGGAACACAAATGTATGTACCGAAAGGAGCTTATGTGGTACGGGGGACAATTAAACCGCCTCGGCTGGATGAGCCAGTGGTTATTGGACGCGTACCACAGAAGCCAATGACGGACCCTGCCGCGGTGCCATGGAATTACCAGCAGACAGTGGTTACATACAAAGGCAAAGAAATATCGGGAGAGCTTCCAGGAAATACCTCTGTTGAGAAATATTCAAATATACAGGAGGTAAACAGTGCCACGCGAAAGCGCTTTCCTTCCAAGAAGCCTGTGAGTACTGAGGAAGCGGAAGCTTTATTCCAAAAAATGAAGATGCCTGATTACGAAGTAGTCGATCAATTGAGAAAATATCCTGAACAAGTGTCGTTGCTGTCGCTAGTGACGAAGTCCCCTGAGCATCAGAAGATCTTAATGAAAACTCTGAATGAGGCATATGTGCCAGTTGAAACTTCAGTCGAACAGCTTGAAAGAATGGCAGAAAGGTTCTTCACCGTCAATCAAATCTCATTTAGCAAAAACGACTTGCCTCCCGAGGGAGCGGCTCACAACAAAGCCTTACACCTGGCTGTCAAGTGTGAGGGCTACTATGTAAAGCGAGTCATGGTGGATGGAGGCTCAGGTGTTGACATTTGCCCACTCTCCACACTGCAGAGAATGGAAATCGGGACCGGAAGGATTCGTCCCAATAACGTATGCGTGAGAGACTTTGATGGCATTAAAAGGGATACCATCGGAGAATTGATCTAATATTGACTATAGGCCCGGTGGACTTCGAGGTGACTTTCCAGGTGCTGGAGATGGATACATCATACAATTTTCTTCTGGGAAGGCCCTGGATCCATGCTGCGGGAGCTGTACCCTCCACCCTCCGCCAAATGGTGAAATTCGAGTACGACGATCAGGAAATTGTGGTCCACGGAGAAGACGAGCAGTCCATTTATCGGGACCCATCTATCCCATGTTTGGAAGCGAGGGAAGGAAGTGAACATATTGTTTATCAAGCTTTTGAAATTGTGGTGGCGGGTCAGTACGAAGAAGGAAGTCCTTGTCCCTAACCTTTCCTGTCCAATGCTACGATTATGGTGGCTAAGGAGATGATCAGACACGGTTTCAGGCCGGGCAAGGGCCTTGGAAAAGCTCTGCAAGGGATATCCGAGCCCGTGACTCTACCTACAACTGAAAAGTTCTTCGAAATAGGTTTCCTGCCTGGCCCAGAAGATGTAGAATGGGCTGATGAGAGAAAGAAGGAAGGGTGGGTCTTGCCACAGCCACTGCCACATCTGTACGAGACCTTCGTTAAGCCAAAATACAATGAAGAAGAAGAGGATGAGGCCTTTACGGCCGAAAAGATTGAAGGGATATGTGGGGCAATGAGAAAGATATTATATGAAACCCACATGGTTCAGCCAGGGGAGGGCACTAGCACCGTTGAGGTGCTATTCATGGGACCAAGTGCTAAACTTCAGAACTGGAAGGCTACGCCATTCTCGATCAGGCGGGAGTCCCGGTAGACTAGCCTTGCCACTTTTTCTGCATCCCGAGTTATTTCAGGGTGTAACTCGGATGTTTATTTTTTTTTCTCGTCTTTAAATTCCTGAATGTAAACCCTGTTATCTTTCCAATTCCAAGAAATGAAATCAATATTTCATCGTCCATTTTCTCTTTATTCTTTCTGATTTTTGTTATTTTTCTTTTTCATTTCTCTTTTCAGTTCTAATAATGTGGCTTTAAATAACATGACATGCTTGCGGACTTCATGCCCAAATTCAAACACGCTGTCTAACTGTGAAATAATGAACCAAGAACCGGAATATGACGAAGAAGAGGCTTTTAGGGAAATAAATCAAGAACTGGAACAATTTGAGAACAAACCTAAGCCAAATCTGAATGACACTGAACCGGTTAATTTGGGAACAGCCGAATGAAATCAGGGAAACCAAAATAAGCATTCACACGGATGAGAAAACCCGAGATGCAATAATTCAACTCCTGTTTGAGCATAAAGATGTGTTTGCTTGGTCATATGATGACATGCCGGGACTGAGCGTTGATCTACTGGTGCATAAATTGCCAATTTACCCCGATTGTCCTCCAGTTTAGCAAAAGCAAATAAAGTTTAAGACTGATATCAGTGATAAGATCAAAGAAGAAATCACAAAACAACTGAAAGCGGGAGTAATCCGAGTGGTCCGGTATACTACATGGCTGGCCAACGTAGTCCCAGTGCCGAAGAAAGATGGGAAAACCCGGGTGTGTGTGGACTACAGAGATTTGAATAAAGCAAGTCCCAAAGACAACTTCCCTTTGCCTAACATCCACATCCTTGTTGATAACTGCGCCAAACATGAGATACAGTCCTTCGTGGATTGTTACGCAGGATATCACCAGGTGTTGATGGATGAAGAAGACACAGAGAAGACAGCCTTCACTACACCCTGGGGTACCTACTGTTATCGGGTTATGCCATTTGGTCTGAAGAACGCCGGAGCGACCTATATGAGAGCCATGACTGCCATCTTCCACGATATGATGCATCAAGAGATAGAAGTATATGTGGACGACGTGATCATCAAGTCCAGAACCCAGGATGATCACGTTCGAGACTTGAGGAAGTTTTTTGAGCGGTTGCGCAAGTATGATTTGAAGCTGAACCCGGCCAAGTGTGCATTCGGAGTCCCGTCAGGAAAGCTCTTGGGTTTCATAGTCAGCAGGAGAGGTATCGAGTTAGATCCAACAAAGATCAAGTCTATTCGAGATCTACCTCCTCCGAGAACTAAGAAAGACGTGATGAGCTTCTTGGGCGGGTTAAACTATATCAGTCGGTTCATTGCTCAGTAGCTACCACATGTGAGCCCCATATTCTAAAACTATTGAAAGAAAGATGCAGCAATCNTCATGTTTCGAGATTTGAGGAAATCTTTGAGCGGTTGCGCAAGTATGATTTGAAGCTGAATCCGGCCAAGTGTGCATTCGGAGTCCCGTCAGGAAAGCTCTTGGGTTTCATAGTCAGCAGGAGAGGTATCGAGTTAGATCCAACGAAGATAAAGTCTATTCGAGATCTACCTCCTCCGAGAACTAAGAAAGACGTGATGAGCTTATTGGGCAGGTTAAACTATATCAGTCGGTTCATTGCTCAACTGACTACCACATGTGAGCCCATATTCAAACTATTGAAGAAAGATGCAGCAATCAAATGGACGGCTGAATGTCAAGAGGCCTTCAACAAGTCAAGGAATATCTGTCAAATTCTCCAGTCCTGGTCCCACCGAAGCCAGGGAGACCTCTTCTTGTATCTGACAGTCCTAGAAAATTCTTTTGGCCGTGTCCTCGGGCAACATGATATAACCGGGAAGAAAGAGTAGGCAATTTATTACTTGAGCAAGAAGTTTACCAGTTATGAAGCTAAATATATTCTGTTGGAGAGAACTTGCTGTGCCTTGACATGGATTGCTCAAAAGCTGAGACATTATCTTCAAGCTCACACTACCTACCTCATAACCAGGTTGGATCCTTTGAAGTATATATTCCAGAAATCGATGCCCACCGGGAGGTTAGCGAAATGGCAAATCCTGCTCACTGACTTTGATATAGTTTATGTCACTCGCACGGCGATGCAGGCCCAGGCGTTTGCAGATCATTTGGCTGAAAATCCGGTTGACGAGGAATACCAACCATTGAGCACTTACTTCCCAGATGAAGAGGTAAATTCAATAGAAGCAATCTCTGAGGACACTCATGCTTGGAAAATGTTCTTTGATGGAGCAGTAAATGCTAGAGGTGTAGGAATTGGGGCAATTTTGATCTCACCCAGTGGTCAGCACTACCCGGCTACAGCCAGGCTTCGGTTCTTCTGCACGAACAACACTGCTGAGTATGAAGCCTACATCATGGGTATGAATATGACAATTGACCAAGATGTTGAAGATTTATTGATCATGGGGGATTCTGATTTGATTATCCGGCAAGCCCAAGGAGAGTGGGAGACCCGAGATGTTAAGCTCATTCCCTATCGACAATATGTGGAGGATCTGGCAAGCGATTCAAGTTGATAGAATTCAGGTACATCCCTCGGTATCACAATGAACTAGCCGATGCACTCGCCACTCTGGCTTCGATGCTGCCTTACCCAGACAATGCCCATATTAATCCTCTGGAAATTCAAATCAAAGAAAGGCATGGTTATTGTAACGTGGTTGAGGCGGAACCCAGTACCCAGCCATGGTATCATGATATCAAGAGATTTCTGAAAACACAAGAATACCCCGAGCAAGCCACCGGAGATGAAAAGAGAACCATTAGACGGCACGCAAGTGGTTTCTTCTTAAGCGGTGATGCCTTGTACAAAAGGACCCCGGATCTCAACTTGCTAAGGTGTGTCGACGTCGAGGAAGCCGGAAGAATTATGCATGAAGTACACGCAGGAGTGTGCGGACCTCATATGAATGGGTATGTTTTGGCAAAGAAAATACTTTGGGCCGGGTATTATTGGATAACCATGGAGAAAGACTGTTTCAGCTTTGTCCGGAAATGCCATCTGTGTCAGGTGCACGGTGATTTGATTCATGTACCTCTAATAGAACTACATCCGATGTCAGCACCTTGGCCATTCGTTGCCTGGGGTATGGACGTTATTGGGCCAATCGAGCCGAAAGCTTCGAACGGACATAGATTCATATTGGTCGTCATTGACTACTTCACGAAGTGGGTTGAAGCCATCACTCTCAAGTCAGTTACTAAGAAAGCTGTGGTAGACTTTGTGCACTCCAATCTCATTTGCCATTTTGGCATTCCTGCAACTATCATTACCGACAATGCTGCGAACTTGAATAGTCGCTTGATGGGAGAGGTATGCGAACAATTCAAGATAACGCATAGAAACTCTACCCCTTATCGGCCCGAAGCCAATGGTGCCATCGAAGCAGCAAATAAGAACATCAAGAAGATTTTGAGAAAGATGATTCAAAGCTCCAGGCAATGGCATGATAAGTTGCCTTTCGCATTACTTGGATATCGCACTACGGTGTGTACATCGGTAGGAGCAACCCCATACCTGTTGGTTTATGGAACTGAGGCTGTCATACCTGCAGAAGTAGAAATCCCTTCACTTCTGATAATTGTTGAAGCAGAGATTGAGGATAGTGAGTGGGTCAAGACTCAACTGGAGCAGTTGTCTTTAATTGATGAAAAAAGGATGGCCGCGGTTTGTTACGGGCAGTTATATCAACAAAGAATGGCCCGCGCTTATAACAAGAAAGTACGTCCCAGGAATTTCGAAGTGGGACAACTCGTGCTGAGACGCATTCTTCCTCATCACCAGGAAGCAAAAGGAAAATTTGCTCCTAACTGGAAGGGTCCATACATAATCCGGAAGATATTGCCAAGGGGAGCACTGTATCTGGGAGACATCGAAGGAAATGATCCCGAAGCAGCAGTCAATGCAGATGCAGTAAAAAGGTATTATGTCTAGGCCTCTTGTGGTGACGGCTTTTGTGCAATTGAGATGATGAAGACTTTCCTTCTCGCTACCCAAACACTATCAATCGTTCGTAAACCCTTTGAGCCGGTTACTCTTCTTTGATCACCCTCCTTGGAACCCGAAAGTACTATCAAAAAAAAAAGAGAAAAAAAAGAAGAAGAACAAAAAAAAGAAAAGAAGAAAAAAAAAAAGAAAAGAGGAAAAACAAAACAAAACAAAAAAACACCCAAAACAAATGTTTTCCCTGAACTACGTCTGACTTGATTCCGAAAGGATACGTAGGCAGCCTCTCTCTGAGGTTCAGTCACACCAAAACAAAAACCCCAATTTCCCCAAAAGTTGAAACTGGGGCAGATGATATGATGGTTCGGCTACGAATCCGCCGAAACGGTTCCAAAGTTGTAAGTTCCACCCAAAATCCTTTTTACCCAAAGACCTTGTCCAAGTCCTTCCGATCAATTGGCAAAGGCAAGGAAGTGAAAATGTCATTGTTGGAATCTGATACAAGTCAAATTGAGAGAAATAAAATGAGAGAATCTTATCGGTGAAAACCTTCGGGCACCATAAGGCGACGGTAAGGGTGTTAAACGGGTGGGCCGGGCCGGTCCGGGCCTGTGTTATTTGAACCCGTACGGGTTTGGTTCCAGGCTAGGTCTTAACGGGTTTAACGGGTTCGGGTTCATCCAGGTAAAAATTGAACCGTAGGGGTTACGGGTTGAGGGGGCCGGGCCGGGCCGGGTTTATTGTTTTTTTAATTTTTTTTTTGGAATTTTGTATAACTATTGTAAGTTATATTAATACTTTGTATTAATTTAAAGAATACTAGGAAGATGAGAAAAAATTGCACTTATTGGAAGTGCTACTTTTATTTCATAATTCAAATTTCAAACTTACAAATTGAAAGGTTTACATTTTTAACAACAAGTAAATTCAAAGGTTTTGCATTGCCTTAGTAAGTTCCTCATAATCAATATGAACTGAGTGACCTTCTTCTGGAGTGTTAAATTCGGATGGGTTACCATGTGTTAATATATCTCCAAGTTCCTCGTCTTCTGGGCTATCAACATCTTCACGTCCTTGATTTCTTCTTTCCGATCTAATCCAATCTCTGAAACATACTAAAACTTCCAAAGCATTGCTTCCCAATGAGTGACGGGTGTCTCCAAGTTGTTGTCTTGCTTGGCTAAATGCACTCTTCGATGCAACAGTTGAAATTGGCACATTCAGCACGTCCCGAGCCATTGCGAAAAGAACAGGAAATTGCTTTCCGTTCTCATGCCACCATCCCAACGGTGAAAATTCCTTTTTGCGAGGCTCTTTTTGCTTCTGCAAGTAGAATTGAAGTTCATCAATGTCCCTGCAACTTGTTTGAGTGTTAGAAAATGTAGAAAAAAATATTAAAACTATCATCAAAGCCTTCTTCATCATTCACAGTAGCAGAAGTTCTACATTGCATAGTAGGATTAACATTGCCTACAGTACGAGCAGCATCATCAATTACATTTGCATAATAATTATATAATTTCTGTAAATAATCATTTAGGTTGTTCATAGAAACATATAAATTTGGGGTTTCAGTTTCTCCAATCTCCATATAAGTATATAAAGCATTCATTAATTGGTGACAATCAGACATCTTAATAGAAGGATTTAAAACAGCACCAATTAAGTAAATCGGAGGAATTGGAAAGCAATATTTTTTGAATTTTGCTTGCATTTTTTCCACAACATCCTTATATTTTTCTTTCTTCTTAAATTCAAAGAGTAGAAAAGAAATTTCAGCTATATGTACTAAAGCCATAGTAATAATAGGGTAATATGCTCCAGAAAACTCAACAGTAGCTGTATAAAATTTATGTAAAAATTTAACAACATCATTAATGACCTCCCAAGTAGTAGTTGTTAACATACGGCTTGGATCAGTACAATGCGCATTAGCAACTTCAGTTATTGGGAATCTATATTTGTAGCAACATTTTAAAAATATATATGTATAGTTCCATCTAGTAATAATTTCGTCTGGCATGAATCTAGGTTGAAGGTTATACTGGACACACTTATTNGGAAGAAAAGAAGAAAACAAATAAAGAAATTAAAAAGGGGATTTTTAACAATTAATAGGCTGTTAATTTGTTTGGGCTATTTGTAATTCCAGCCCAAAACCCCTCCCCAAATCCGGCCAAAATGGCCCAGATCCGCCCTTATTCCCGGTCCAAACGACCATGCCCTTGAGACCAATCAAACGACGTAGTATAGGAGGGATACTACGTCGTTTTGAATTAAAGAATGCCAAATCAATCCAAGCCATCCATCCACTCTAATCCAACGACCATGGTTCAATCTTGATTATTAAATAAAAGTGTTCGTTTTTTTTAGAAAGCCTAACGACAAAATTCACCTTCCTCGTACCTCTCCTGCCCCTTCTCGTCTCCGTCACCGCCTCTGCCCTAAGCCGCCGGCCGGAAATCGCCTCCGCCGGCGGCGATGCTCTGATGAGCCCCAAAAATACACCCTAGGTGCTCCTCCTTCTCCCCATCTCGAACCCGAACTTAGTTTTCCCCAAAAGTTAGCCAAGCTTCTCGAATATCCAAATCTGTGGCCGCCGCCTCCGCCGCCCACGGCGGCGCCCGTGGGCGGCACCACCCTTTCTTTACCAAATTAACACCATACACTCCCCTCACCCTCCTCTTCCTAAATCCACAACTAGTACCCTCTAAATCTCACTGGTCCTCCTCGAATTTTAGATCGAAGTCTGGCCAAGAACCCTAATGCATGCAAATTGGGGATAAAGGGTTTCCGGGCTATAATAGCCCTTAATTAGGTGTTTTATCATGGAAACACCTAATTAGGGATGATTATAGTCCGAATTTGTCAAAGAAGGGCCACTGGATTCAAGTCGAGGTATTTTCATTTTTTTTTCTTTCTTTTTCTTGTTGTTTTTTCTGTTCTTTGCTTCATGATTTTTGTTTTCTTAGTTGGTAAGTTTTCGTCTTAATTTGATCTTTTTATCATGAGTTTTCAATTCCCCTTTAGCCCAATTTTTTGTTCATGAGTGATGCTTTGATTTGTTTTTTAGATTCTGTTCCTGTAACTGTTTTTATTTCTTTTAGTTTAATTTTGTTTGATTTGGTTTAGGGTTAATCATGTTTGTGCGATTTCTGATTGCAGTATAATTCTATTTCGATGCGTGTTTTGTATCTATTCAGTTTTATTTCTATAGGTTTAATTGTTCTTTTAATCCTTAGGCAATCCTATTAATCAATGTTTGATCTTTAATGCTTTTGTTTTTAGTGTTTAGTCTAATCAGTAATTCTTTTATATTAGTTTAGTCAAATATTAGTTTTAGGTGATTGGATATAGCTGATTAGAGTTACTTGGTTCAATTATGGTTAAACTTGATCAAAGTAATAGGGTTGGGTCAATTGACTTGAGGTTGGTAATTTCAGGGGTAATTTTGGTATTCAGGTTTGGGTAGGAATGCTGTAGTTGAAGCTAGATTCTTCTAGGATCTTCTAAAATAGGGCTTTAATTGAAATATCAATAACTTAGGGCAGTAACTTGAGAAACAAGTTAGAAAATGAAGGACTAATTAATAAAAAACTGAAAATAAAAGAGGGGGAAAAGGGGTAAGTGAAAATCTGGAAGCTTCCCCTCATTTTTGCCTATAAAAGGCAGTCCCTTGCCTTCTTTAACAAGTTTTTTAGCACCTGAAAATTCCCCAAAGAAGTTTTGAACATCTGAAAAGTTCCCCAAATTTCCAGCCTCTAAAATTTCCCCAAAACCTTTCTTGCAAGTTATAGCATCCAAATTTGAATTTCAAATCAAAAGAAGTTCAAAAATCTGAACTCTTATAGTTCAAAATTTCTCTTAGATCTTAGTTCCTTCAAAAAATCAAAAAAAAAAAAGAAAGAAAAAACCAGTAGAAAACTCCAAAAAATACTGTTACATTGGATTCTCTAGGTTAATTTTGAGCTCTAGTCGTTGATTCTCATGTCTTAGCTCGACTTTTAGTTGCTGAAGCTTCAGAAGTGTCCTGGGTTCAAATTCGAGTTATTTTTGGGTGTATTTGAGCTGTTTTGGTTGTTTCATTGATTGAAATTGGTCTTGGGTGGTTGATATTGCTTTCTGAGCTTGTGAGCCTCTGATTTCTGTTGCTGAACTGCTGTGATACTGCTGATTCCTGTTGCTGTGATTTGCTGTTTGAACTGCTGCTGACCTTCCTCTTTTCTTTTGTTACCTTACAATTCCAGGTACACATTCGAACCTGATTTGATGTAGCTTTTGAGGTGGAAATAATATAAAATATATTCCTTGAACTGTACCTGTTTGGACTGCCATGCTCCATAGTTGATTAGATGTTAAATGATATGTAATTGTTTAGTGTAGTTTAATTTTGATTTGTATATACATAAATCTCGGACTGTATAACTTGGACTGAACTGGACTGTTTTCGAAACTGTTTAAATATTTTTGAGTTAGTTGTAAGCCATTTTCCTAACACCTGAATGCTGCATGTAAAATGTTAGATCTAGACTGCTGTAATAGGATTCTAGGATCATGAGTAAACAAGTATGAATATGATGCTAGTTGTAAACAGTTTTTCGTTTAAATTATCGGAATAGTTGTAGTTTGAGTCTCAGGTTGACTACTTGATGATATTAGTTTCAGTGTTCTTTTCAAATGCTTAGGAGTATGGTATCAACATCAAACTGTTTGCTGGAAATTGGTTCAGGAACTAGCTAGGATTTTCGTTGCAAGTTTATAATGTTAAGAGCACATAATTTAAGTCCAATTGGTTATTAGAATTTCAATCAAGTGCTGATTCTTTAATTGAGTTTTAAATTGATATTGAAATATAGTTCATCCTTATTTAATGTCTAAAAAATGCGAATGAGTTGTGGATCAGCCTATAATTAACTCCAGATTTTACTTTATTTGTGTTTGGAATAAACTACTAGGATCCTTGATTATACCAATATCGATTTCGTTCATGCTCATGATATTTGGGCCATGTACTAGGCCCAAAGCTTGGCCTGCTCACCCAATAAACAATTTGGCCTTTGTTAGTTCCAGGAATAATTGTCACCACTGGGATGATGCTGAAGCCCATTTCTGAAAATTAAATACATTCTTTGGCCTGGCTCTGCAGCCCAAATTACTAAAGTGCCTATCTCACCGGTCAAACCATAAATTTGGGCTTTCGAGTTAGGTAGCGGGTTCAAATTAAGAGGTTCTCCCTTTTGTTTGAATATGGACTTGAACTTGAAGCCCGAATTTTGTAATGCTAATTAATTAGGCCTTGTTAGAGACAAATTCAATAGAAAATCATAGTTTGCTTTAGGATATCCTTAAAATAAACGAGGTGCGCCCCGCCAAATAAAATGCATAAATTGCGGGGCCCTCTTTAAATGCTTATAATAAAATACGTAGAATTCGGGACATGCCATTTAGCGAATTTCCACGGCCTCCCGCAAAGATAATAACACGTTAGTCGCTTTAGGTGCACTTTTTAATAATTTTACCTTCCTAAATACGGGTGTGCATTTCATGCAACCCAAATCCAAGTCCCAAAACGTTGAATAAGAATGTGTCGAGGATCCGGGTGCATTTCATGTGACGTGATCCAAAAACACATTTTTAAACGACGTTCACTTTCTACGATTGATTCTGTTTTGATTTTTTGTTTCAATATTTGCATTCTATTCTTGTAATTGTGTTACTTGATTAGTTTTATTTTGTTTCATTTGTTTAATTCTCGTTTTAGTATTTGTTTTAGCCAAATTAGTAGGTTTTCTTAGTCATTTTTCTATTTTTTGTCTTTTTCCGATTCTGATTTAGTCATTTTTGTTAATCATGTTTCAGTGATTTCTTGGTATTAGTTATAATCTTGTCTGAATAGGTTTTAGGCTTTAATTTCTCCAGTTAATATTCGTTTTCAATTGTTTGTTATTAGTGATCAGTGATCTATAGCTATTATTTAGTTTTAATTAGTTTAATCTGTTTGGTTATAGCTGATAGTCCCTTAATTAGGGTAAAAGAGAGTGAAGTTTAGTTTAGTGTTTTAGGCTAGGATCTCCCTGGCATAACCCAAGGAGCTTTTTCCTTTCCAAATCCCGGCATAAACCGATGATCCCCCTGGCATAACCCACGGGGCTTTTTTCTTTCCGAATCCCGGCATAACCCGTGGATCTCCCTGGCATAACCCAAGGAGCTTTTTTCTTTCCAAATCCCGGCATAACCCGAGGATCTCCCTGGCATAACCCAAGGAGCTTTTTCTTTCCAAATCCCGGCATAACCCGTGGATCTCCCTGGCATAACCCAAGGAGCTTTTTTCTTTCCAAATCCCGGCCTAACCCGAGGATCTCCCTGGCATAACCCAAGGAGCTTTCTCTTTCCAAATCCCGGCATAACCCGAGGATCTCCCTGGCATAACCCTAGGAGCTTTTTCTTTTCCATCCCGGCATAACCCGTGGATCTCCCTGGCATAACCCAGGGAGCTTTGTTCTTTCCAATCCCGGCATAACCCGTGGGTCTCCCTGGCATAACCCAAGGAGCCTTTTTCTTTCCGCCCGGCATAACCCGAGAACCTTTTTTCTTTTCCGGCATAACCCGATCATTTCCCAGCACAACCTGGATTCATTCACAAAGATACACAATCCTGATTTGATCGCTTAGATATGTGTCACAGCTAACTCACAAAATTTTCCTAGTGAAAACTGGGGCAGAAAATTTCGTTTGTTTATTTGTTTTGGCATCTTAAGCAGGTTGACCTCAAGACATAGGGTGCGAGATGACCGATGGAATGAGTCTCAATCCAGAATAAAGAAAAGAAGAAAAGAACAAAAAGAAATGAACTCAAATGTGAAGCAAACAAAGAAAGAAATGACACCTACAACTTGCGAGCATCAAGATTCAGATCGGAGTCCACAGCAAAATCAGCTAAGACTCAAGATCAAGCTTCAAGAGACTTATAGATAGGAATCTTGTAACTCATAGTTGATAGGCATAACTAGCTGGCTTAGCTTTGATTTTTCTTTTGGTGTAATAAGGAGGTCAGCAAGCAGTAGCAGCATCAACAACAGTGAAGTCACAGCTCCTGGTAGTCCCAGCTACCAAACCTTCCAGAACTACACCGACCTGATTCCTTTATAGCCAAGGATATGTAGGCAACCTCTGAAGCAGGGTCCGGTCGGACGATTTTCAAAATGCTTCTCATGGAGTGCCGAGCAAGCAAAAATCTCTCATAGTTGCTCATTTATCTTTGCCCGAAAACTCTTCGTGTCTCCGAGCAAAGAGGGGCAGCTGTGAGCACGTGATTTTTGCCTCGCTCAAATATTCCTATAGAATTCTTAAAATTAGGATTTTTCTTATAATATTTGAATTTTTAGGAATTAATTGTATGGTTTTGTGTTTTGTTTGCATTTTATGTGCATTTTAGTTGTCATACAAAATGAAAAAAATTTACAAAATAGCATACTTGCATTTAGGACCCAATTCTAGGTTTTTAGATTAATTAAACATCGTTGAAAATAAGAGAAAAATAACAAAAATAATCCTTTTACATTTTCGTTCCTTTAATTTCACTTTTGTCTAATTTTCCTCTTAAAATTAGAATCTAGTTAATTTTAGGAAATTTAATTAGTCTCATTTAGAATTAAATCAAGTTTTGGCTACTTTTAATTTTGCAAAATCCAAAATTCAAATAAATAAATAAATAAATAAAATACAAAAAGAAAAGAAGAAAACGAATAAAAAGAAATTGAAATTAAGAAAAGGGATCAGGCCACCATTTTTGGGGCCATAAATTCGAGCCCAAACCCCAAAATCCGGCCAAAATGGCCCAAATGCACCCCTACCCGGTCCAAATGACCATGCCCCTGAGACCAATAAAACGATGTAGTATAAGAGGGATACTACGTCGTTTTGAATTAGTAAGTTCCAAATCAATCCAAGCCACCCCTCCATTCTAATCCAACGGCCCTGGTTCAATTATGGATTTTAAATAAAAATGTCCAAAACCTTTCAGAAACCTAGAGACAAAACTGACCTTCCTCGTACCTCCTGTTCCCCCTCCGTCTCCGTCGCCGGCTCCGCCTTACGCCGCCGCCGGAAATCGCCTCACGGCGGCGGCCGACCTCCAAACTCGCCCAAATTTTCACCACAGATTCCTCCCTCCCTCCTCTTTCCATATCCACGCTTGAAATCCTTTGAATCCTAGCCGAAATCCTCAAATATATCAAACCCTAGGCACTGCCACCACCGTGCACGGCGGCGCCGTCATCCAAAACCTACCAAATCCACACCCTACACTCCCCTCACTCTCCTTAGCCTAAAACCCTAAACCATTTTCTCCAAATCCAACCGGAACTCGTAAAATCTTAGATCTAGGGTTTTCAAAGTTCAAACTGTTTTGGAATTTCAAGAACTCGAATGATTTTTTAATTAATGTTATATGTTTTAATAAACATATAACATTAATTAAAAAATCAATTTCGAAAAGTCAATCGAAGGGAAGACCATATCAGTGAGTTTGTTCTTTTCCTTCTTCCTTGTTAAAATTTTTTCTTTTCTACGATTGATTCTGTTTTGATTTTTGGTTTCAATATTTGCATTCTATTCTTGTAATTGTGTTACTTGATTAGTTTAATTTTGTTTCATTTTGTTTAATCCTGTTTTAGTATTTGTTTTAGCCAAATTAGTAGGTTTTCTTAGTCATTTTTCTATTTTTTGTCTTTTTCCGATTCTGATTTAGTCATTTTTGTTAATCATGTTTCAGTGATTTCTTGGTATTAGTATAATCTTGTCTGAATAGGTTTTAGGCTTTAATTTCTCCAGTTAATATTCGTTTTCAATTGTTTGTTATTAGTGATCAGTGATTCTATAGTATTATTTAGTTTTAATTAGTTTAATCTGTTTGGTTATAGCTGATAGTCCTTAATTAGGGTAAAAGAGAGTGAAGTTTAGTTTAGTGTTAGGCTAGTAATTTCAAAACAAATTCAGGGGTAATCTAGGTATTTAGAAATGGATAGGAATGCTGTAGTTTAAGCTAGAACCTTCTAGGATCTTCTAAACTAGGGCTTTAATTGAAATATGAATAACTTAGGGCAGTAACTTGAGAAAGAAGTCAGAAAATGAAGGACTAATTAATAAAAATTGAAAATAAAAGAGGGAGAAAAGGGGCAAGTGAAAATCTGGAAGCTTCCCCTGATTTTTGCCTATAAAAGGCAGCCCTCATTGCCTTCTTTTGGAAGTTTTTTTAGCACCTGAAGATCCCCAAAAAAGTTCTAAGATCTGAAAAGTTCCCCAAATTTCCAGCCTCTAAAATTTTCCCAAAACCTTTCCTGCAAGTTATAGCATCCAAATTTTAATTTCAAATCAAAAGAAGTTCAAAAATCTGAACTCTTATAGTTCAAAATTTCTCTTAGATCTTAATTCCTTCAAATAATCAAAAAAAGAAAGAAGGAAAAACCAGTAGAGAACTCCAAAAAACACTGTTACATTGGATTCTCTAGGTTAATTTTGAGTTCTAGTCGTTGTTTCTCATCTCTTAGCTCGACTTTTGGTTGCTGAAGCTTTAGAAGTGTCCTGAGTTCAAATTCGAGTTATTTTTGGGTAAATTTGAGCTGTTTTGGTTGTTTCATTGAATGAAATTGGTCTTGGGTGGTTGATATTGTTTCCTGAGCTTGTGAGCCTCTGATTTCTGTTGCTCAACTGCTATCATACTGCTGATTCCTTTTGCTGTGATTTGTTGTTTGAACGGCTGCTGACCTTCCTCTTTTCTTCTGTTACCTTACAATTCCAGGTACACATTCGAACCTGATTTGATATAGATTTTGAGGTGAAAATGAAATAAAATATACTCCTTGAACTGTACCTGTTTGGACTGCCATGCTCCATAGTTGATTAGATGTTAAATGATATGTAATTGTTTAGTGTAGTTTAATTTTGATTTGTATTTACATAAATCTCGGATTGTAAAACTTGGACTGAACTGGACTGTTTTCGAAACTGTTTAAATATTTTTGAGTTAGTTGTAAGCCATTTTCCTAACACCTGAATGCTGCATGTAAAATGTTAGATCTAGACTGCTGTAATAGGATTCTAGGATCATGAGTAAACAAGTATGAATATGATGCTAGTTGTAAACAGTTTTTTCGTTTAAATTATTGGAATGGTTGTAGTTTGAGTCTCAGGTTCACTACTTGATGATATTAGTTTTAGTGTTCTTGTCAAATGCTTAGGAGTATGGTATCAACATCAAACTGTTTGGTGGAAATTGGTTCAGGAACTAGCTAGGATTTTCGTTGCAAGTTTATAATAGAGCACATAATTTAAGTCCAATTGGTTATCAGAATTTCGATCAAGTGCTGATTCTTTAATTGAGTTTTAAATTGATATTGAAATATAGTTCATCCTTATTTAATGTCTAAAAAATGCGAATGAGTTGTGGATCAGCCCACAATTAACTCCAGATTTTACTTTATTTGTGTTTGGAATAAACTACTAGGATCCTTGATTATACCAATATCGATTTCGTTCATGCTCATGATATTTGGGCCCTGTACTAGGCCCAAAGCTTGGCCAGCTCACCCAATAAACAATTTGGCCTTTGTTAGGTCCAGGAATAATATTGTCACCACTGGCCTGATGCTGAAGCCCATTTCCGGAAATTAAATACATTCTTTGGGCTGGTTCTGCAGCCCAAATTACTGAAGTGCCTATCTCACCGGTCAAACCATAAATTTGGGCTTTCGAGTTAGGTAGCGGGTTCAAATTAAGAGGTTCTCCCTTTTGTTTGAATCTGGATTTGAAGTTGAAGCCCGAATTTTGTAATGCTAATTAATTAGGCCTTGTTAGAGACAAATTCAATAGAAAATCATAGTTTGCTTTAGGATATCTTTTAAAATAAAAGAGGTGCGCTCCGCCAAACAAAAAATACATAAATTGCGGAGCCCTCTTTAAATGCTTATAATAAAATACTTAGAATTCGGGACGTGCCGTTTAGTGAATTTTCACGGCCTCCCGCAAAGATAATAACACGTTAGTCGCTTTAGGCGCACTTTTTAATAATTTTACCTTCCTAAATACGGGTGTGCATTTCATGCAACCCAAACCCAAATCCCAAAACTTTGAATAAGAATGTGTCGAGGATCCTTCATGTGACGTGATCCAAAAACATGTTTTTAAACGACGTTCACTTTCTTAAAATATTTTTAAACTAAAAGTGGTAAACAATTCTAAAATTGCACTATAGGATGACATGTATTAAAATCAGATTTTTAGCCAATTATAATAATTTAAGCGACCGTGCTAGAACCACGGGATCCGGGGGTGCCTAACACCTTCCCTCGGGTCAACAGAATTCCTTATTCAGAATTTCTGGTTCGCAGACTCCAACTGGGAAGTCGAAGTTTTCCTCGATTTGGGATTCAAGTTAAACCGGTGACTTGGGACACCAAAAGCCAATCCTATCCCAAGTGGCGACTCTAAAAATAAATAAATAATCCCATTTCGAATAATGTCACTTTAAATGGAAAAACTCCCTTATACATTTATCCTTCGGGGTAGGTGTGTAAAAATGGAGGTGTGACATTTATGATATTATTTTGGCGATTTGATCGCACGAATAAGTCCGTAGGATGTTTTTGAGGTTGTGTGTATATTTGGTTTGGAGCCCCGAGGGCTCGGGTGAGTTTTGGATAGGCCACGGGGTGCATTTTGAACTTAAAAATTTGCTGGTGTGTTTAGGTCTGCAGGCTTCGCAACTCGCAATTGCGAGCTCGCAAATGCGAAGGCTGGATCACAAATGCGAAGCCAGCCCAGGCCACTCTTCCTCGCAAATGTGAGCTGCCTTTTCGCAAATGCGAAGTCGCTATTGCGACTACTACTTCGCAAATGCGAAAGCTGGGAAATTATGAAGGGTTCGCAAATACGAACCCTGTTTTGCATTTCCCACATCTGTAGAGGTCGGGATTCGCAATTGCGAACCCCTGTTCGCATTTTCCATAACTGAGACTTGCAATTTTTACACTTAAACGATTATGAGCTTCATTTTTCATATTTTCTCAAACCCAAACACACTTAGGCGATTTTCCAAGAACAAATATTCTTCCAAATCAATTGTAAGTTAGTTTTTACTCATTTCTTTCAATCATTAAAATCTTTTAACATGATTTCAACCTAAAATCAGAGATTTTCATGGGGGAAATTGGGTGTTTTGGGTAGAACCTAGGTTTTTCAAAAATTGGGAATTTGGACCTCGATTTGAGGTCCGATTTCAAAACAAATTATATATTTGAGTTCGTGGGGGAATGGGTAATCGGGTTTTGGTTCGAACCTCGGGTTTTGACCACGTGGGCCCGGGGGCAATTTTTGACTTTTTGGGTAAAACTTTGGAAAACTCATTTTCATGCATTGGGGTTGATTCATTTAGTGTTTATTGATGTAACTAAGTCCTTTGTGATTAGATACGAGCGAATTGGCGGTGGAATCAAGGGGTAAAGCTATAATTGAGACTTGAGTTGTGTTCAAGGCATCGAGGTAAGTGTTTGGTCTAACCTTAGCTTGAGGGATTAGGAGTTGAGTCTTATTTGCTATGTGGTATTAGTCGTGTACGGCGTATAAGCATGGTGACGAGTATCTATGCGTCGATGTCTAGCATGACCGTGAGTCTTTATATTGTGAATATCTTGATTCCATTGTATTCTTCATGCCTTGGTGATGATTTCTAGTTGTTGTGAAAAGTTTGTGGAAGGAATTGAGTCCTTTGAACATCTTGGAGCATTGGCTCGAGTTATATTATGAATTGTGAAAGTATATGAGATGATTGAACCCTTTGGAGCATTAGCTCAAGTGGTAAAGCGAGTTATGGAGTAAAATTGAAAGATAGAGAAAGAGTTATTGGAGTGTTCCCTTGCCGAGATTTAATTATTTCATTGTTGATTCCTTGCCGGGATTTAATTGTTTAATTATTGTTCCCTTGTCGGGATTCCTATTTGTTCTTGTTTATTTCCCTTGCCCTTGTTTGTGATTGTTGTTTGGGTGAGAAAGAGTGTTAAAGCACGAAGGGTGATGCCGTGCATTGTTTGCTATTCTGAGGAAAGAGTGTAAAGCACGAAGGGTGATGCCATGCCGCACGATGTACCATTCCGTGCCCATTTTATTGATTATATGTGAGGAAAGAGAGTAAAAGCACGAAGAGTGATGTCGTGCACATTTTATTATTCTAATTGCTTTGGTGAGGAAAGAGAGTAAAAGCACGAAGGGTGATGCCGTGCACGTTTTCATTATATTATTGCTTGGTGAGGACGAGAGTAAAAGCACGAAGGGTGATGCCGTGCACTTATTTGATTTCTGCTTCTTGTTGACACAGCGAGTTATGTCGATCCTTTCCTTACTTGATGCTTTATTCGGAACTGTTATCTCCCTGCAACATGTTTCCCCCCTCCCATCCTTACTTGTTTATTTTTGCTTTGTTTCCGCTGCATATTATATAATTGCACAGGTTTATGTGGTAGTCTGGTCTAGCCTCGTCACTACTTCGCCGAGGTTAGGCTAGGCACTTACCAGCACATGGGGTCGGTTGTGCTGATACTACACTCTGTGCTCTTTTGCACAGATCTAGGTCCCGGAGTAGCATTTGGTCATCAGCAGTAGATTGGGAGCTATCCTTCAGTCCGAGACTCCGAGGTAGCCCTACTGGCGTTCGCAGGCCCGATGTCTCTTCTTTCAATTTTTATGTTCTGTTGTCATTTGTACTCAAGACAGACTATGTTCTTTTCTTTCTAACACTTATTTGTAGTAATCCTAGACAGTTCGTGGATATTGTGACACCAGGTTCTGGTTAGAGGCACGTGTTGGTCTTCAGGATGTTTTGGTTTTATATTTTATTTAAGACTTCCGCTAAATTTCATATTCCGCTGTAATTTATTTGTGTATTTCTGGTAGTTTAGTTGGTTAAAAAGGAATTGAAAACAAAAAGAGTTAATGCTTTCTAAGATCGTGGCTTGCCTAGCTTCTACGAGTAGGCGCCATCACGACTCCCGAGGGTGGGAAATCCGGGTCGTGACAAGTTGGGATTAGAGCTCTGGGTTACATAGGTCTGACAATTCACGGACAAGCTCAGTAGAATCTGAGGGATCGGTACGGAGACGTCTGTATTTATCCCTAGAGGCTACAGAGTTAGGAAAAGTTTCACATTTGTTCTTTCTTATCGTGTGATTTGGTTTCTGAAAGCTAATTGAATTTCTACTTTGTTCTTTCGGAGATGGCGAGAACACGCGCTTCTTCATCTACCACTCACCATCCCAAGCCCCCAGAAGTAGCACCCACTAGGGGCAGAGGGCGAGGCCGAGGCCGTGTTAGAGGCTGAGGTAGGGGCAGAGCCCAGCCCCGAGCAGCAGCACCAGTGGCGCAGCCTAGGTTGATTTTGACGAGGAGGTTCCGACCCCAGCAGTTCTGGTGGGTCCAGCTCCGGTCCCAGAGGGGTTTATTGCTACCCCAGTTCTTCAGGACGCTTTGGTCCGATTGGTGGGCCTCATGGAGAGTGTCACCCATGCAGGCTTGCTTCCTGTAGCACCAGCCACTTCTCAGGCTGGAGGAAGAGTCTAGACTCCTGCTACTCGTACTACGGAGCAGGTAGCTCCCCAGACTCAGACTCCAGCAGTTCAGCTAGTTGGAGCAGCTCAGCCGGGTGTGGTAGCCTAGGCCGGTAATGGAGCAGCTATGTCTGCCGATGCTTTGTGGAGACTGGATAGGTTCACCAAGCTCTTCACTTCTACTTCAGCGGTGCATCTACTGAGGATCCCCAGGATTATCTGGATAGTTGCCACGAGGTTCTTCGGAACATGGGTATTGTTGAGTCCAATGGGGTTGATTTTGCTACATTTCATTTGTCTGGATCTGCGAAGACATGGTGGAGGGATTATTGCTTAGCTAGACCAGCAGGATCGCCAAGCTTGACCTGGGAGCAGTTCACACAGCTATTTCTGGAGAAATTTCTCCCTATTACACAACGAGAGGCCTATCGGAGGCAGTTCAAGCGCCTTCAGCAGGGATCCATGTCTGTCACCCAGTACGAGACCAGGTTTATTGAGTTGGCTCATCATGCTCTTATCATACTTCCCACCGAGAGAGAGAGGGTTAGGAGGTTTATTGACGGTCTTATCCAGCCGATTCGTCTTCAGATGGCTAGGGAGGCTGGGAGTGGATATCCTTCCAGGAGGCGGCCAATGTGGCCCGGAGGGTTGAGATGGTATTATCACAGGGGAGACAAGAGACCCCGTCAGTCAGGCAGATTCAGTGGTGCCTCGTCTGGAGGCAGAGATTCATGCGGTAGAGGCCATCCTACTAGGCCTTATCAGTCAGCACTTCAGGTTTCTCACGGAGCTTCAGGTGGCCGTGGTCCCCAGATGCAGTATTCCGATCAGCAGTCCTATGGTGCACCACCTGCTCCTGTCAGTGCGCCGCCGCTTCAGAGTTTTCGGGGTGGTCATTCAGGTCGCCAGGGCCAGCAATCTCAGTAGCCGAGGGCTTGTTACACTTGTGGTGAGACGGGCCACATTGCCAGGTTTTGCCCTCGAGCACCGAGCAGCTCTCAGCATCAGGGTTCTCATGCCATGGTACAGGCACCAGATGTTCCGCAGCCCGCCCAGCCAGCTATGGGTGGAGGTAGAGGTGCTAGAGGTGGAGGTAGAGGTCCTAGAGGTGGAGCTCAGGCCGCTAGAGGTGGAGCCCAGCCAGCAGTAGGCCATCCCAGAGAAGTAGATCAGAGTGGTGGGGCCCAGCCCCGATGTTATGCTCTCCAGGCCAGACCCGAGGCAGAGGCTTCAGATGCAGTTATTATAGGTACGGTTCTGGTTTGTGATAGGGATGCTTCAATGTTGTTTGATCCGGGGTCTATGTATTCGTATGTGTCATCTTATTTTGCCCCGTATTTGGTCATGCCTAGTGATGCATTGGGTATTCCTGTTTATGTGTCTACACCGGTGGGTGATTCTATTGTGGTCGATCGAGTCCATCGTTCTTGTATTGTGGTGATTGGGGGTCTTGAGACTCGTGTAGATTTGTTGCTTCTAGACATGGTTGACTTCGATATTATTTTGGGGATGGACTGGTTATCACCCTATCACACTATCTTGGACTGTCATGCCAAGACTGTGACCTTAGCTTTACCGGGTATGCCTAATTTAGAGTGGAAAGGGACTCCTGGTCATTCTACCCGCAGTGTTATATCGTATGTGAAGGCTCGGCGTATGGTCGAGAAGGGGTGTTTGGCCTATTTAGCCTATGTTCGTGATTTTAGCGCTGAGGTTCCTACTATTGATTCTGTGCCCGTTGTTCGTGAGTTTCCTAATGTTTTCCCTTCAGACCTGCCGGGTATGCCACCCGACAAGGATATTGATTTCTGCATTGATTTGGCTCCGGGCACTCAGCCTATTTCTATCCCGCCGTATCGTATGGCGCCGCCCGAGTTGAAAGAGTTAAAGGAGCAGTTGCAGGATTTGCTTGAGAAGGGTTTCATTAGACCAAGTGTTTCGCCTTGGGGTGCGCCGGTGCTATTTGTCAAGAAGAAGGATGGGTCAATGAGAATGTGTATTGATTACCGGCAATTGAACAAGGTTACAATCAAGAATAAGTATCCGCTGCCGAGGATTGATGATTTGTTCGACCAACTTCAGGGTGCCAGGGTATTTTCAAAGATTGACTTGTGATCTGGCTACCATCAGTTGAGGATTAGGGCGTCCGATGTCCCTAAGACAGCTTTCCGCACTCGGTACGGGCATTATGAGTTCTTCGTTATGTCATTCGGGTTGACAAATTCCCCAGCAGCTTTCATGGACTTGATGAACCGAGTGTTCAGGCCTTATTTGGACTCGTTCATGATAGACTTCATTGATGATATATTGATATATTCCCGCAGCCAGGAGGAGCACGAGAAACACCTTAAAATGGTTCTTCAGACTCTGAGGGATAGTCGGTTATATGCTAAGTTCTCGAAGTGTGAATTCTGGCTGAGTTCAGTTGCATTTATGGGTCATGTCGTATCAGCAGAAGGTATTCAGGTGGACCCAAAGAAGATTGAGGCAGTCAAGAACTGGCCTAGACCAGCATCAGCTATAGAGATTCGGAGTTTCTTGGGGTTGACAGGCTATTATCGTCGGTTCGTGGAGGGGTTTTCATCTATTGCAGCCCCGTTGACTAGATTGACCCAAAAGGGTGCCCAGTTCAGATGGTCGGATGAGTGTGAGGCGAGCTTTCAGAAGCTCAAGATAGCTCTGACTACGGCACCGGTGTTAGTTTTGCCCACAGGTTCAGGGCCTTACAGGGTTTATTGTGATGCTTCCCGTGTTGGGCTTGGGGCAGTGTTGATGCAGGATGGCAAAGTCACTGCCTATGCTTCGAGGCAGTTGAAGATTCATGAGAAGAACTATCCGGTTAATGATTTGGAGTTGGCAGCCATAGTTCACGCATTGAATGTTTGGAGGCATTATCTATATGGCGTGGCATGTGAGGTGTTCACGGATCACAAGAGTCTTCAGTACTTGTTCAAGCAAAAGGAGTTGAATTTGAGGCAGAGGAGATGGTTGGAGTTGTTGAAGGATTATGATATCACCATTTTATATCATCCGGGAAAGGCCAATGTAGTGGCCGATGCTTTGAGTAGGAAGTCAGCCAGTATGGGCAGTCTTGCTTATATTCCGGTCGGTGAGAGGCCGCTTGCTTTGGATGTTCAGGCTTTAGCCAATCAGTTCATGAGACTGGATGTTTCTGAGCCCAGTCGTGTGTTAGCTTGCATGGTCGCTCATTCTTCATTATTGGAGCGTGTCCGTGATCGGCAGTATGATGATCCCCATTTGTGTGTCCTTAGAGACACGGTGCAGAGCGGAGGTGCCAGGCAGGTTACCTTAGATGATGATGAAGTTTTGAGATTGCAGGGCCGAGTATATGTGCCTAGTGTGGATGGGCTCCGAGAGTTGATTTTAGAGGAGGCCCATAGCTCCTGGTACTCTATTCATCCGGGCACCGCGAAGATGTATCAGGATTTGCGGCAGCATTATTGGTAGCGTAGAATGAAGAAGGATATTGTAGCATATGTGGCTCGTTGTTTGAATTGTCAACAGGTTAAGTACGAGCATCAGAGGCCTGGTGGTTTATTTAAGAGGATTGAGCTTCCCGAGTGGAAGTGGGAGCGGATCACTATGGATTTTATTACTGGACTTCCGCTGACTCGGAAGAAGTTCGATGTAGTATGGGTCATTGTTGATAGGCTGACCAAGTCAACACATTTCATTCCTGTGGCAGTCTCCTATTCTTCTGAGAGGTTAGCTGAGATCTACATTCAGGAGATTGTTCACCTTCATGGTGTGCCCGTATCTATCATTTCGGACCGGGGTACGTAGTTTACCTCGCGCTTCTGGAGAGCAGTTCAACGAGAGTTGGGCACACGAGTTGAGTTGAGCACAACATTTCATCCCCAGACGGACGGTCAGTCGGAGCGGACTATTCAGATTTTGGAGGATATGCTCCAAGCTTGTGTTATTGACTTTGGAGGCTCGTGGGATCAGTTTTTGCCTACAACAACAGCTACCAGTCGAGCATACAGATGGCTCCTTATGAGGCTTTTTATGGTAGGCAGTGTCGATCTTCGGTTGGGTGGTTTGAGCCGGGAGAGGCTCGGTTGTTGGGTATGGATCTGGTTCTGGAGGCCTTGGATAAGGTCAGGATCATTCAGGATAGGCTTCGTTCAGCTCAGTCCAGGCAAAAGAGCTATGCAGACCGCAAGGTTCGAGATGTGGGTTTTATGGTTGGTGAGCGGGTATTGCTCCGAGTTTCGCCTATGAAGGGCGTGATGAGATTTGGGAAGAAGGGCAAGCTTAGACCTACGTTCATTGGTCCATTTGAGATTCTTGATTGAGTGGGAGAGGTGGCGTATAGACTTGCTTTGCCGCCGAGCTTATCGGCCGTGCATCCAGTGTTTCATGTGTCCATGCTTCGGAGGTATCACGGCAATCCAGCCCACGTGTTAGATTTCAGCTCTGTCCAGTTGGACAAGGACATGTCTTATGAGGAGGAGCCGGTGGCTATTCTAGACTGGCAGGTTCGTTAATTGAGGTCGAAGAGTTTCCCTTCTATTCGTGTTCAATGGAGAAGTCAGCCTCCTGAGGCATCGACCTGGGAGTCTGAGTCCGATATGCGAAGCCGTTATCCTCATCTTTTCCCCTACTCAAGTACTTCCTTCTTCTGTCCGTTCGAGGACGAACGGTTGTTTTAGAGATGGAGAATGTGACGACCCAAAGGGTCATCACCTATTTTTAATTGAATTCTGTGTCTTCAAGGCCTTGAAAACCTCATTTAGAGTCTCCTCGATTTGCGTGTGCTGTCCGGGCGCGTAGCCGGAAAGCTTAAATATGAAATTCTATGAAAAATGCTAAGTTTTGATGTTAAAATGAATAAATTTGACCTTGGTCAACGTTTTGGGTAAACGGACCCAGACCCGTGATTTGACGGTCCCGGAGGGTCCGTAGCAAAATATGGGACTTGGGCGTATGCTCGGAATCGAATTCCGAGGTCCCAAGCCCGAGAAATGAATTTTTTAGTAAAATTGTTTTCTGAAATTGTTTAAGGAAGTTAGAAATGAAATTTGATTAGAAAGCGATGGTATCGGGCTCGTATTTTGGTTCCGGCGCCCGGTACAGGTCTTATATATGTTTTAAGTCCTTCCTGTGAAATTTGGTTGAAAACAGACGTCGTTTGACATGATTCGGACCTAAATTGGAAAATTTGATGTTTAATGAAGTTTGAAAGAATTCATGGATTTTGAGGTTTAATTCGATGTTTATGATGTTATTTTAGCAATTTGATCGCACGAATAATTCCGTTGGATGTTTTTGAGGTTGTGTGTATATTTGGTTTGGAGCCCCGAGGGCTCGGGTGAGTTTTGGATAGGCTACAGGGTGCATTTTGAACTTAAAAAGTTGCTGGTGTGTTCAGGCCTGCAGGCTTCACAAACGCGAAGCCTGGCTCGCAATTGCGAGCTCACAAATGCGAAGCCCAGGCCACTCTTCCTCGCAAATGCGAGCTGCCTTTTCGCAAATGCGAAGTCGCTATCGCGACTACTGCTTCGCAAATGCGAAAGCTGGGAAATTATGAAGGGTTCGCAAATACGAACCCTGTTTCGCATTTCCCACATCTGCAGAGGTCGGGATTCGCAATTGCGAACCCCTGTTCGCATTTTCCATAACTGAGACCTGCAATTTTTACACTTAAACGATTATGAGCTTCATTTTTCATATTTTCTCAAACCCAAACACACTTAGGCGATTTTCCAAGAACAAGTCTTCTTCCAAATCAATTGTTAGTTAGTTTTTACTCATTTCTTTCAATCATTAACATCTTTTAACATGATTTCAACCTAAAATCAGAGATTTTCATGGGGGAAATTGGGTGTTTTGGGTAGAACCTAGGTTTTTTAATAATTGGGAATTTGGACCTTGATTTGAGGTCCGATTTCAAAACAAATTATATATTTGAGTTCGTGGGGGAATGGGTAATCGGGTTTTGGTTCGAACCTCGGGTTTTGACCACGTGGGCCCGGGGGCGATTTTGACTTTTTTGGTAAAACTTTGGAAAACTCATTTTCATGCATTGGGGTTGATTCATTTAGTGTTTATTGATGTAATTAAGTCCTTTGTGATTAGATACGAGCGAATTGGCGGTGGAATCAAGGGGTAAAGCTATAATTGAGACTTGAGTTGTGTTCAAAGCATCGAGGTAAGTGTTTGGTCTAACCTTAGCTTGAGGGATTAGGAGTTGAGTCTTATTTGCTATGTGGTATTAGTCGTGTACGACGTATAGGCATGGTGATGAGTATCTATGCGTCGATGTCTAGCATGACCGTGAGTCTTTATATTGTGAATATCTTGATTCCATTGTATTCTTCATGCCTTGGTGATGATTTCCAGTTGTTGTGAAAAGTTTGTGGAAGGAATTGAGTCCTTTGAACATCTTGGAGCATTGGCTCGAGTTATATTATGAATTGTGAAAGTATATGAGATGATTGAACCCTTTGGAGCATTAGCTCAAGTGGTAAAGCGAGTTATGGAGTAAAATTGAAAGATAGAGAAAGAGTTATTGGAATGTTCCCTTGCCGGGATTTAATTATTTCATTGTTGATCCCTTGCCGGGATTTAATTGTTTAATTATTGTTCCCTTGCTGGGATTCCTTTTTGTTCTTGTTTATTTCCCTTGCCCTTGTTTGTGATTGTTGTTTGGGTGAGGAAGAGTGTTAAAGCACGAAGGGTGATGCCGTGCCACACGATGTACCATTCCGTGCCCATTTTATTGATTATATGTGATGAAAGAGAGTAAAATCACGAAGGGTGATGCCGTGCACATTTTATTATTCTGATTGATTTGGTGAGAAAAGAGAGTAAAAGCTCGAAGGGTGATGCCGTGCACGTTTTCAGTATATTATTGCTTGGTGAGGACGAGAGTAAAAGCACAAAGGGTGATGCCGTGCACTTATTTGATTTCTGCTTCTTGTTGACACAACGAGTTATGTCATTCCTTTCCTTACTTGATGCTTTATTCGAAACTGTTATCTCCCTGCAACATGTTTCCCCCCTCCCATCCTTGTTTATTTCTGCTTTGTTTCCGCTGCATATTATATAATAGCACAGGTTTATGTGGTAGTCTGGTCTAGCCTCGTCACTACTTCGCCGAGGTTAGGCTAGGCACTTACCAACACATGGGGTCGGTTGTGCTGATACTACAATCTGTGCTCTTTCGCACAGATCCGAGTCCCGGAGTAGCATTTGGTCATCAGCAGTAGATTGGGAGCTATCCTTCAGTCTGAGACTCCGAGGTAACCCTGCTGGCGTTCGCAGGCCCGGCGTCTCTTCTTTCAGTTTTTATGTTGTGTTGTCATTTGTACTCGAGACAGACTATGTTCTTTTCTTTCAAACACTTATTTGTAGTAACCCTAGACAGTCCGTGAATATTGTGACACCAGGTTCTGGTTAGAGGCACGTGTTGGCCTTCAGGATGTTTTGGTTTTATATTTTATTTAAGACTTCCGCTACATTTCATATTCCGCTGTAATTTATTTGTCTATTTCCGATAATTTAGTTGGTTAAAAAAGAATTGAAAACAAAGAGTTAATGCTTTCTAAGATCATGGCTTGCCTAGCTTCTACGAGTAGGCGCCATCACGACTCCCGAGGGTGGGAAATTCGGGTCGTGACATTTATGGAACAAAGTAGAGTTTCATATCTTGTTGATGGGTTCAGACTCAGGAAGATTAAGTGATTGCGTAGTAGTTGTGGTTCTGAAAGGGTATAAAGAGATGTCAGTTTGAGGCTAAGCAGGTGGGTTATAACTTGCGAGGTAATCTACAGATGTGTGATTTTTATGATGTTGTGTGGAGGCTTTCTTTTCTACCAATGGGTTATATTTGTGCCATTTGAGTTTGGATCGGTTGTAATAGCTGGCCTGACCGTCACGAGGATGAATACGAGACTTGCAGATGATTTGAGGTATTAGATGGTTTGTGTTACATGAGCTTATGAAAGATTTATTTGAATCTCACTGCGATATTATGGCGTTAATGGGGTATGGTTATTATAAATTATCAGATGTTTCATTCCATGGCGTTGAGCCAAGTAGGGGAGTGTGCTATCGACGAGTTGATTGCACATTTATGTGTTGTATTGGTTTCGGTCTGAGGTGTACTTGTGGATCGGCTATGACTTGTAGAAGCCGGTTTCTAGGATGACGTAAGCAAGGAAGTTTCTGGATGCATGTATTATACCTTATGGGTATATGGGAATCATGAAATGTTGAGTTGTTATTCGTGAAAGATGTAGTGCGCATGGGGTAGGAATTTGCTCGATTTCTTAATAGTGTGGATTACTTCTTTAGGTGTCATTGTGCTAATGTAGCACAGGTCGTTCGGCCCGTATGGGTAGTGCAATTGAGATTTCAGTAAAATGGACGACTCTCGAGAATGGTTCTAATGGATTCAATATTTATATGTAGCAATTGAGAATTTTGTGGATTTGTATATGGCTAGAATTTGAGAGTTACATTGGATGGTGTCAAGACTCACGTTATTTCTATATCATTATGGATTATACATTTCAGTATCATGAGGGTGAAGGAAACAACTTTAGATTCACATAAGGTCTCTTCAGAATGGGTATCTCGGTTGTGGTACTTTTGGGGTGCTTAAGAAGGGATGCAGTAGTATATGGGCCTTAGGGCGATGTGGCTTTATGCTAGGGTCTCGTGTGGTGAGTTTTGGTTGATGATTGTGGTATTATGAGCGAGGAGAAGTATCGACTTGAAGGCAATACAAAGAAACTCGGAGAAGTAGGACAACTTGATAGTAGGTTGGATCAACTCCGCAATGGATATGATCGATTCTTTGGGTACTTATGATGTGACGAGTCTCTACAAGTGTTTCGCGATAATGCTCTTGGGTTTTGGTGACCTGCGTGGCTCGATTGAGTTAGAGGGATTCAATTCTGATAGTTTGGTTATGTGCAAGTGGATTCCAAAGAGTTATCAATGGTTTCTACCACGGTTCGAGGTGTACATTTCCTACTTGGGTGTGAAACATGTTTATGTTGCGTATTGTGATTTTCTACTGGATGAGATCAAATAGAAGGTTCCTGGCTAATTGAGTATGTAGTTTGCTTATGAGTTAGAGTTGATTTTGAGATTCATGTACTTTTCATATGATGGCATAATAGGTATAGTGTGTTGTGTAGGATTGAGATTTGCAAGTGCAAGGTCATGATTCAGTTTCGAAAGGAAGGTCCTGAATTCTTAGGGAGCATAGATGGTTTCAGATGACTAGGTGAATGATATTACTATTTGGTATTGCTTGAGTAGAGTGTACACTTCAGAAGGCATACTGTGTTTTGATTTATGCATACTTCATTGGTATTGCGACACTCTCCTGGTTGATCGACTGCCGATTTTCAGATGTTGCTATGTGGCACGAAAGAATTGGAGAAGCATTCCTTGTAGGATGATCGTATATGAGAGATATATTAGACATTCAGGTGGTGGAGTCGGGATCAGATATGGTATTCGTGTGTTCTATGGATTTGGAGACTGGGAGCTCTCAAGAGCAGATTGTTTCATGGTTGTGGACTGTGAAAATGTGGCCAAGTTAGTCAGATGATGGTATGTGTTATGGTTAGGTCGTTGTGGACCTTCGGAGGGTTATTTATCTATTTTTGGATGACCAGAGTTGATTTGGGGCCCATTGGTAGGCTTAATGAGGATGTGTATTCTACACCGGGTCGGATTGGTTGACTCCACACTGCTATTGTTGAGGGATGTGCCATCTAGTTAGAGTTGAGCTTATTCACGTTCTGATACGTTCTATGTATTACTCTTCTATGCTACGAGGGGGTGATTCGTTGGTTATATGCACACTTGGTGCGGTTCTATTTGGGCCTTATAGAGAAATTTGAGTGAGAGGGGTATTAGGGTGTTGAATGATTGATTGCACATTAGTTATGTTCTATCGGGTTTCTGTGGCATGTCGTAGGGAGGCTGTATTTGACAAGATGAGGTCGTTGGATCTAGGATGGGTGCTATCAGATTTGATTGCGGTATATTTGGAAAAATAATATTGGAAGTCAGCTTATAAATTGCTATAATTCTTATCAAAGGAGAGGGAGCTCCATGACTTGTTGATCTGGTGAGTGGTTATGAGTTCTGCGTGTTTTTTTCATCATCGACAGTGCACGAAGGTTTTAGAACGAGGTTTTGTTTGATATGAGGTTTATTACCGGAATTTGGTTATTTTGAGCAACTACTGTGATCGAAAATTTTGCTATAGGTAATTAAGTTGTGTGGTATATCCTGTGATTGTGTCTTGGGTTATAGTTGTGGCTTGATACAACTTGTTTAGACTTATACAGTGTCTAGATGCGAGATTTAGATCAATTAAGAAATTCTGGATGTTGGAAATTGGATTCTGTGGTTTATGGGCTAAGGTTGAAGTAATAATCTTCAGTTATGTTGTGTTATTGGTCCTATATGGAATAGGGTGACGTGGGATCATCCCCGTGTATTTGCATGGTAAGGTTACATGGCGGTTTGGCGGCTTTGGAACAACTCTGGACACGTTCGAGGACGAACGTATTTTTAAGTGGGGGAGGATGTAACAACCTGACTGGCCGTTTTGAGCATTTACACTCCGCTCGGTGATTTGAGGGCATGAGTAGCTCCGCACGATGTATTATGACTTATGTCAATCGTCGGTTTTGGTTTTCAGGTTATTCGAAATTGATTTGGAAGAATGATTCTCAACTAGGAAGCTTTAAATTGGAAGAGTTTACCAAGTTTGACTTTTTACTATTTGATATCGGATTCAGATTGGTTCCGGGAATTAGAATAACTTCGTTATGTCCTTTGGGACTTGTGTGCAAAATTTGGGTTCATTCCGGATTGGTTTGCTATGTTTCGGCACAAGTTATGGAAGTTGAAAAGTTCAAAGTTCATCAAGTTTGAATTGAGGTGCGATTCATTGTTTCGATGTTGTTATGTGTGATTTGAGGCCTCGAGTAGGTCCGCGTTATGTTACAGGACTTGTTGGTATATTTGGACGGAGTCCCGAGTGGCTCGGGTGTGTTTAGGGATGAGTTTTGAACAAGTTTGGGCATTTCGACACTCTGATGTTTTCTGGAGCTTTTGGGAGTGCTGGGGCACATTTTGGAGTGCGGATGTGCGGCTACAAACTCCCAAAATGCGGAGGCAGTGGTAATTGTGCGAACCGCAGTTGATAATGTGCGGACCGCAGTTGAAATTATGTAGTCTGCAGAAATCTTCTCGCGGCGGCAGAAAGGGGATTCTGTAGGTTCGATGGTCTGATTTCGGAAGCTCATATCTTTTGATCTACAAGAAATTTGGAGATAATACAAAAATGAAAGTTGTATCCCTTTGAGTCTACTTTCCAGAAAGGTAAACCAATTATCATTTGGACACTTGTACAGAAAGTTATGAGCATTTTACTAAGCCTGATAGTGCAATCGCTATGGAAGTGCGACTGCACAATTTGGACTTGCGGCCACGGGACTTGGGATATGCGGCCACACAAAAAAAATTTGCGGTCAGCACAATGGGAGGTCAGATTTTGTACTATATAAACGAGGGTTAGAGTATTATTTCACATTTGGACTTTGGGAGCTCGGTTTGTGGCGATTTTTCGTGGGTTTTTCAAGAAATTCATCGGGGTAAGTGATTCTAACTCGTATTGGGTTAATATACATGAATATATCATTGTTTTCATCATTTAATTAGTAATTTGATATGAAAATTGGGGGTTTTTGCCTAAAGTTTCATAATGTGAATTTTTTAGTTTGGAACATCGATTTGGAGTCGGATTTGAGTGAAACTAGTATGGTTGGACTCGTAATTGAATGGGTTGTCGGATTTTGTGAGTTTTGTCGGATTCTGAGGTAGGAGCCCGGGTTGGACTTTTTGGTCAATTTTTGGGATTTTGATTAAGAATTCGACCTTTATCATTTGGAATTATTTCCTTGGGCTTATTTGATGTATTCGAGTTGCTCTTGGCTTGTTTCGAGCCGTTTGAAGGTCGGTACGCGCGGGATGACATTTTTGAAGCATTGCTTGGCCTGCTCGGTATTGGATTTGGCTTGTTCAAGGTAAGTAACACTTCTAAACTTGGTGTTGAGGTGACACACATGCTAGGTGACTGGCATGTGTGCGTGCACTGTGTGAATTGTGACTCCCTTATTCAGTGGTACTGTGTAGTTACTTGATCTTACCTGTAACCATGAAATTCCTATATACTTAAGCTATTGAGATGTGATCCATGTTAGAATCCATGTCTAGGCTACAATTCTTATCCTGTTGGGACCCACTGAGGTAATCTCTGCTGTTGAGTTATCTGCTTTCATTGCTTTACATACTCAGTCATACGCATTCATATGCATATCATAGCTCAGTCTCTGTTACCATTTATTGACACATCATATCATCATTTTGGGCTAGTTTCATGGCATTGTGTGCCCGAGAGACTGGAGAGATTGACGACTGAGTTAGGTCGAGGGTCTGAGTGTTAGTGATATTATGGGATCGGGCTGCATGCCATAGCATGTTATATTGATTACATTTATGGGATCGGGCTGCACACCACAATGGGTTTTACTGATTTATGATAGCGCTTGGGCTGAAGGAGCTCCTCCGAAGTCTGCACACCCCTCCAGTGAGCGCAATTGATTTTGCATATATATATGGATTGTTTTGCATACCGCAACGAGCCTTATGGTTGTATGTGGATCGGGCTGCACGCCGCAACTGTATTGTACAGTGCTAAGTGGTAGACTGTACTGAGTATTGAGCATGGTGAGAGAGAATGCGAGACAGTGAGATTGAGTACTTTGAGAGTGTGAGTACATGAGTTTATCACTGAGATGCATTGCATTTGACATGCGTACTTGAGGTACATGCTTAGAGATGCATTTCCTTCTACTACCGATTTTGGTGACATTTATTATTTTACCTGTATCTTGACATGTAGGCATAGAGATGTACTTTATTCACGCTATCTGAAAATGAAACATCTTAATTATTGTTGAAAGTATTTTTGGGAAAAATACAGTTTTCAAGCTACTCATATTTTTTGGCAATTTCGATAAAAGATTTGGGTTTTCACTGAGATACTTGAAAAGCATGCCTATTTTCTGGAACTGTGAACAAGCCGAGCATCCTATTTATGAGATACTTCTTTTATTACTTGCATTATGTTATAATGAACTATTGTTGGCTATTGGTGTCGGACACGACCTTTGTTCCAACTCGTTACTACTTTCGACTTAAGGTTAGGTTTGTTACTTATTGAGTACATAGGGTCGGTTATACTCATACTACACTTCTTCACCTTGCGTGCAGATGTTGGATGCTGATGTTGTTGTGTTCGACGGGAGATGGATTTGAAAATACCTGCATTCCGGTTGTATCTTCCTCTTGTTCATGGTAGCCTTAGATTCATAAAGATCTGTTTATGTACATTTCGAACAGATGATGTATTTATTTTATACCTGTTTTATGAATTCTAATCTTAGCAGCTCATGATTTGTATTACCAGTCCTTGGAAAATGTATAAGATTCAGATATTTTCTTTTACTTAATTGTCTAATTGAATTTCATTTGAATCAGATAGAGGTCAATTGGCTTACCTAGCGGGTTGGGTTAGGTGCCATCATGACTAGTTGGATTTTGGGTCGTGACATTTATACAGTTAAATACAACTACAAAATCATACAACTTAAATATAATTTGCATACAAATTTCATACAATATGTCTTTTTGTATGTATTTTCTATATGATTTATATATATTTTGTAAGTGGTGTGTTCTTCTTCGTTTATGAAATTCTAATCAAAACTTCCTCTCTTAATACAATTTTAATACATATCAACAATTTTATGTAAAAAGATAATATTTATAACTCAAATACAAATTTCATACAACGATTCATACATTATACAAATATTTTCAACTTTCATACAACATGCAAATAAAAAATAAAGAAGAATACAACTTAAATACAATGTACATACAATTTTAATACAATTTCGTTATTATATTGTATGTCATGTGTTCTTCTTCTTCGAGTTTCAACCTGAAATTCAGTCAAAATCAAGTTTAATCTTCACCTAACACCCTCAAAATTGAGATATAAACTACAAAGAAGATTTCCAATTGTTTGCAACAACACCCAATCTAAAAAAATAATAGATTTTGAAAACCCAAATTCGAATTCAAAGCTTTGAAGCGTTTTAATGGCTGTCAATGGTGGAGAATCAAACACCTTCTAAATTTATTGGTTTACAATTTCAATTCAAACATCAATTGTACAACATAAAAGGAAATTGCTAAGTTAAAACTCTATATTGAAATAATTGAAATTCATTGATGAATTCCCTGAAAAAAAAAGAGAGGATAAAAAGCAGAGAAAAATGAAGGAAGAAAATTGGGGAAAGAACTTAGAGAGAGAGAGAGAGAGAGAGAGAGAGAGAGAGAGAGAGAGAGAGAGAGAGAGAGAGAGAGAGAGAGAGACGGGGAGCGAGAAAGAACGGGGATGGGAAATAAATATTTGCCTATTCAATTTCTAATATAAAGGGATACTCTTTAATACTAATTGGTAAATTGTATATGCCCATGTAATTAAGTTAAANGTTGTGGGTGACCCAACTTCCTGAATCTAGGAACACATGATTTATTTTAAGATTAAGCGGATAAGGGAGAGGTTTACCAATGTGCTGATGTGACACTGGGGTGGAGTTGTGGTGCCCTTTTCCCTTGATGCAAGAGTATCCTTGGAAATATTTCCCCGGATCTGTCTTTGTCCCAGTGGTGGGTACTTTTGCTTCCCACGTTATGAGTTCTCGGAGGGTGTAGCTGCTCCTCCATTGTCGTGGTGATACGTCGCGGCTTGTTTACTCCATCCTCCCCGGCAGTCTTCTTTCCTCGGGGCCAGATATGACCGTTCGATAAAGAACGGGGATGGGAAATAAATATTTGCCTATTCAATTTCTAATATAAAGGGATACTCTTTAATACTAATTGGTAAATTGTATATGCCCATGTAATTAAGTTAAAACTTGATTAGGGAGGGTAATAAAGTTTCATATGTTGTATAGGAAGGTAAAAATATTTTATTATATCGATAAAATTATTCTTTATAGTTAAAACTAGTGGCAGGGAAGCCCGTGTTAAGCCCGGGCCAGAACTCAATTTAGAGAGTAGAGTAAACTCACAAGTTCTTTTTCTAATTTTCAGATTAGGTAATTGGCACAAAAGATATTTTTTAGGGTTAGTTTTAGCATAGTGTCTCTAAAATTGGCGGTATTTAAAACATGACTTTGGAACCGCACACAGCTCTTCAGGGATTTCTCTAAAAGATTAAATTGTTCATCAATGTGTATCTGATTGTCATACTTTTGCTCTTTAGAATTTCTGTGCCGAATTGGTAGAGTTGATGATATTATTACGGTACCTACCTGTTAAGTTGTTTATTGAAGTTTATCGGATTGTCATACTTCTGCTCTTAATGTATTTCTTTACCGGGTCGGTAGAGTTGATGTTATTCTTTCTCTACAAATAAGTTTAGTTGTTCATCGTAGTCTACCAGATTGATATACTTTTCTGGGTTGTTTTAACAAAGTGTTCTTCGAATTTGCAACTTTAATTTCTATTATACAACCCCAAATACGATCCAAATGATCTTAAATTTGAAACAAAGTTTTTAAATACCAACACATATAATCTTCAATCACCAATTTAGCCGAATAACACCAAATAAAAAAGATTCACTTTGTTTTTTTCAAAACTTTCTAAGGTCCAACAATTGTGTTTTGAGATTTTTACAGTAAATTACCAAAATATGTGTTTGAACGAAAAGTTAAACACAAATTATCAATATTTAAATAATTTTAATAATAATCGATCATTAACTTTTATTTTTCACCACCAAACAAGAATTTCAAGCTTTAAAAGATTGAAAAATATGATGTTCAAGTAAAAAGGAGACATTTTGCTAAAACCGTAAAGAGAAGGGGACGTTCCGCCAAAACTATCCATTCGGGGGTCACCCGTGCTAATTTCAGTTGTAGATTCATGCAACAAAAAGGAAGTATAAAAAGTTAAGCAAAATAGGCTAATGGTCCTCCGTAGTTGCATCAATAAAAGTTAGCAAATCAACTCTTATTTTTTTCATTTTAACATGTCTACTTGATTAGAACGCATTTAAACACACCTCGCCACCCGCATTGCGTATTGTTTAATCGCCATGATGTGTTAAACATATCAGCGGACTGCGTACCTGTCAGATATTTTGATTTAAGATACAATATTTTATTTTATATTTATAAAAAAACTAAAATGACACTCATATTTTTCGTCTATCATCTCTCTTCAATTCTTTTCCACCGTATATTCTACTTCTGCTCCACGACACCATGACAATACTCCCCTTTAATTTTCTTCCACCAATCCGTTGCACCAAATTTTTTTTTTTTTTTAAAAAAAAAAAATCCTTGTTTTCATTTAAGCCTTTTTCTGATTTAGTATTTCTTTTAAATTAAAATCAACACATATAAGTGTGATGTACACGTATTTGGTCCGCATCAGATACGCCATTACCACATAATTATGGTCAATCTTAAGGTTATTTATTAAATACTCATTTCATCAAGTAAATGTGTTAAAATAAAATACAAGTTGATAGACCATTATTAAAATTTGTAAGTAAATATAGGGAGTTGTTAGGCATTTTACATGTCACGATCCAAAATCTATTATAGGTCGTGATGGCGCCTAACGCCGCCGTCAGACAAGCCAATGGTGATTGATCAACTCAATTACTCATTTTTATTACTTGAAATCATAATTCCCATTAATTGAATGTCACGACGCGGAATTCCTACCTTCGGGACCGTGATGACGCTTAACATTTCACTTGCTAGGCAAGCCAACCTTAGAGGATTCTTAAGTCAACTTCCGTCAATTTCAATAACAGAAAAAATTAAGCTACACAGAAGCTAAAACTGAATTTGCGGAATAACGTAAAACCCATAATAACTGATACAATTCGGATCTGGTGTCACGATTCACGAGCTTCTAAGAGTTACTTCAAATAAAGTCTGAAAGAAAATACAACTGTTTTGAAAGAAAGGAAACATTATAATAAAGAAAGTAGGAAGGGACCGCAGGGTCTGTGGACGTCAGTAGATCTACCTTGGGTCTTCGACAAGCAAGTCCAGCTACTAACCACACGATCAGCTAGGGTCGGTACCAAAATCTGCACAATAAGTGCAGAGTGTAGTATGAGTACAACCGACCCCATGTACTCGTAAGTATCGGTCCTAACCTCGAGAAGTAGTGATGAGGCTATGAAAAGACACCTACATAATAAACTGTGATGACCCAAAAGGTCATCACTTGTATTTAATATGAATTCTGTGTTCCGAGGCCTTAAAATCATCTTTTATCTTCACCTCGATTTGCGTGCGCAGTCCGGGCGTATAGCCGGAAAGCTTAAATGAGAAAATCTGCGAAAAATGATAAATTTTGACTATAAAATGAATTAATTTGACTTCGATCAACGTTTTGGATAAACGGACCCGGACCCGTGATGTGACAGTCCCGGAGGGTCCGTAGAAAAATATGGGACTTGGCGTATGCCCGGAATCAAATTCCGAGGTCTCAAGCCCGAGAAATGAATTTTTAAAGAAAATTGTTTTCTGAAATTGTTCAAAGGATTTGGAAATGAAATTTGATTAGAACATGTTGGTATCGGGCCTTTATTTTGGTTCCGGCGCCCGGTACAGGTCTTATATATGATTTAAGATAATTCTGTGAAGTTTGGTAAGAAACGGAATCCGTTTGACGTGATTCAAGCCTAAATTGCAAAAGTTGATGTTTAAGAAGTTTGAGTTATTTCATTGATTTTTGAGGTTTAATTCGTTATTTGAGAGGTTATTTTGGCGATTTGATCGCACGAATAAGTTCATATGATGTTTTTGAGTTAGTACGCATGTTTGGATTGGAGCCCCGAGGGCTCGAGTGAGTTTCGGATAGGTTCCGGGGTGTTAAACTTAGGAAAAACACTGCTGTTGCACCAGTTTTGGTGTAACCGCACCTGCGAGTCGAGCACCGCAGGTGCGAGCTCGCAGGTGCGCACAATGGGTCGCAGGTGCGGTCCAGTCTCGCAGATGCGGATAATTTTCTGCAGATGCGGTTCCGCAGGAGCGTGTCCTTTTCTTGCAGGTGCGGACCCAGCGGGGCCTAGTCATTTCCGCAGAAGCGACCATTTTTCCGCACGTGCGGTTGCGCAGATGCGACCCACGAGCCGCAGATGCGGAAGTCGGGCAGTGAGTCTTTTAAAACATAACTTCAGCGATTTGTCTTTCAAACTTTCGTAAAAATAGAAGAACTAGCGCGATTTTCTCAAGAGATTTTCTTCCCAAATTACAAGTAAGTATTCATTAACTCATTTCTTTCAACTATCTAATGTTTTTCATCAACTTTTATCAATAATCCTAGGGTTTTAATGGTAGAAAATTGGGGAATTGGGTAGAGTTAGGGCTTTTTGATTATTTTGTAATTTGACCTCGTTTTGGGGTCGGATTTTAAAACAAATTATATATTCGGGCTCGTGGGTGAATGAGTGATCGGGTTTTGGTCCAAACCTCGTGTTTTGACCTAGCGGGCCCGGGGTCAATTTTTGGATTTTTGGGAAGAATGACTAGAAAACTATAATTAAGTATTGGGATTGGATTGTTTAGCATATATTGATGTTATTAAGTCGATTATGTATAAATATAATTGATTTGGAGCGGAATTCGAAAGGAAAGGCGGTGTTTGAGGATTGAGTTGGCCGTGGGAGTTCGAGGTAAGTGTTCAGTCTAACCTTAGCTTGAGGGATTAGGAGTTGAGTTCTATTTGCTAATTGCTTCTTGTTGAGTACGACGTATAGGCATGGTGACGAGTATCTATACGTTGATGTCGAGCATGACTGTGAGTCTTAAATTGGTATTGTTGTGTTCTTATATGATACTACGGATACTTTAATTGATGATTCTCGATATTGAGCAAGGATTAAATTTGCTCTCGTGGGAATTACTTATGATTTGAATATAATGTTAGCTGAGATGAATAGAGGTTGGGTTAAGATTGGTTATAGCTGATTCTCCCTTGCCGGGACGTATCTATTTTTATTGTTGATCCCTTGCCGGGATAGTGTAGTTTATTGTTGATCCCTTGCCGGGACTCTTGGTATGTTTGTTGCTAAAAGTATATGAAAATATGGATCGGGTTGCACGCCGCAACAGTACTATTATGGATCGGGTTGCACGCCGCAACAATACTATCTATGGATCGGGTTGCACGCCGCAACAATACTATATATGGATCGGGTTGCACGCCGCAACAATATTAAATATGGATTGGGTTGCACGCCGCAACAATACTAAATATGGATCGGGTTGCACGCTACAACAATGTTATATTGGATCGGGTTGCGCGCCGCAACAGTATTATTATTGTTTTGTCATAGATTCTGAGTTTTTCTCTCATATCGCTTTTATTTCCTGCTGGATTTGACATTTTTTTTCCCATAGCATGTACCCCTCCCATTTAAATTGTTTATTCCTGCTATTTTTCGTTGTATGTTATATAACTGCACAGGTTTATCTGGAGTCTGGTCCTAGCCTCGTCACTACCTCACCGGGGTTAGGCCAGACACTTACCAGCAGGGTCAGTTGTGTTGATACTACACTCTGCACTATGTGCAGATACCAGAGTAGCATTTGGGCAGTAGCACTCTGGGAGCCAGCCATCAGTCCAGCCAGAGAGCCCGAGGCAGTCCTGCAGGCGTCCGCAGGCCCGACGCTCTCTTCTATCTATGATTATGTTCTGTTTTCACTTGTTTCCGAGACAGACTGTATTTCCTTTTTCAGACATTGTATGTAGCACTCATAGATAGTCCGTGGTTATTGTGACACCGGTTTTTGGGTAGAGGCATATATTGGCATTTCTGTACTGATTTTAGTATTTAATTTGACTAAGTATTCCGCTTGATTTCATCTTCCGCAATTATTTTAGTATTGATCACCTATTTATTTTAAGTTGTTAAAAAGTATTAAAAGGAATGAGTTAAGATTTCTACATTTCGTGGCTTGCCTAGCTTCTACGAGTAGGCGCCATCACGACCCCCGAGGGTGGGAAATCCGGGTCGTGACAAGTTGGTATCAGAGCTCTAGGCTACATAGGTCTCACAATTCAGGGACAAGCTTAGTAGAGTCTGAGGGATCGGTACGGAGACGTCTGTATTTATCCCCTAGAGGCTACAAAGTTAGGAGAACTTCACATTTGTTCTTTCTTGTCGTGCGGTTTGGTTTCTCAATGCTAATTGAACTTCTACTCTGTTCTTTCGCAGATGGCGAGAACACGCGCTTCCTCATCTACCGATCAGCATCCCAAGCCCCCAGCACCAGTTCCCACGAGGGGCAGAGGGCGAGGCCGAGGCCGTGCTAGGGGCCGAGGCAAGGGTAGAGCTCAGTCAGGGCAGCAGCAGCCGTAGCGGAGCCTCAGGTTGATTTTGATGAAGAGGTTCCGGCCCCAGCAGTTCCGGTGGGCCCAACTCAGGTTCTAGAGGGGTTTATTGCTACCCCAGTTCTTCAGGATGCTCTGGTCCATCTAGTGGGCCTTATGGAGAGTGTCACCCGAACATGTTTACTTCCTGTAGCACCAGCCGTCTCTCAGGCTGGAGGAGGAGGCCAAACTCCTGCTACTCGCACTCCGAAGCAGGTAGCTCCCCAGTTTCAGACTCCAGCAGCTCAGCTAGTTGGAGCAGTTCAGCCGGGTGTGGTAGCTCAGACCGGCGATGGTGCAACTATATCTGCCGATGCTTTGTGGAGATTGGAAAGGTTCACCAAGCTCTTCACTACTACTTTTAGCAGTGCATCTACTGAGGATCCCCAAGATTATCTAGACAGCTGTCATGAGGTTCTCAGGAACATGGGGATAGTGGAGACCAATGGGGTCGATTTTGCCACTTTTCGCTTATCTGGATCCGCCAAGACTTGGTGGAGAGATTATTGCTTGGCTAGACCAGCCGTATCACCAACTTTGACTTTGGAGCAGTTCACTCAGCTATTTCTGGAGAAGTTTCTCCCCATCACTCAGAGAGAGGCATATCGGAGGCAGTTTGAGCGTCTCCAGCAGGGTTCTATGCCGTTACTCAGTATGAGACCAGATTCATCGACTTGGCTCGTCATGCTCTTATCATACTTCCCATCGAGAGAGAGAGGGTGAGGAGGTTCATTGATGGACTTATTCAGCCGATTCGACTTCAGATGGCTAGAGAGGCTGGGAGTGAGATATCTTTCCAGGAGGCGGCCAATGTGGCCCGGAGAGTTGGGATGGTTCTATCACAGGGGGGTGGTCATAGGGCAGACAAGAGACCCCGTTAGTCAGGCAGATTCAGTGGTGCCTCATCTGGAGGCAGGGATTCGTATGGTAGAGGCCATCCTCCTAGGCCCTTTCAGTCAGCACTTCAGGTTTCTCACGGTACTTCAGGTGGCCGTGGTTCTCACATGCAGTATTCTGATCAGCAGCCCTACAGTGCACCACCAGCTCCTATCAGTGCACCGCCACTCCTGAGTTTTCGGGGTGGTCATTCAGGTCGCCAGAGTCAGTCTCAGTTTCCTTAGCCGCAACACTTAGGAGGATGCTATGAGTGTGGTGAGTATGGTCATATCAGGAGGGCTTGTCCAAGATTGGTGGGTACTAAGTCGCAGCAGCAGGGTTCCCGCGGTATGGTTCAGGCACCAGGTGTTCCATAGCCCGCCCAGCCAGCTAGAGGTGGGGGTAGAGGTGCTAAAGGTGGAGGTAGAGGTCCTAGAGGTAGAGCTCATGCCGCTAGAGGTGGAGGCCAGCCAGCGGCAGATCGTCCCAGAGATCTGGTTTAGGGTGGTGGGCCCAGCCCCGATGTTATGCTCTTCCAGCCAGGCCCGAGGCTGAGGCTTTTGATGCAGTTATTACAGGTACCATTCTGGTTTGTGATAGAGATGCTTCAGTGTTATTTGACCCAGGGTCTACATACTCGTATGTGTCATCTTATTTTGCACCGTACCTGGTCATGCCTAGTGATCCCTTGAGTGCTCCTGTTTATGTGTCTACACTGGTGGGTGATTCTATTGTGGTAGATCGAGTCCATCGTTCTTGTATTGTGGTGATTAGAGGTTTTGAGACTCGTGTAGATTTATTGCTTCTGGACATGGTTGATTTTGATGTTATATTCGGAATGGACTGGTTGTCACCTTACCACGCTATCTTGGATTGTCATGCCAAGACTGTGACCTTAGCCTTTCCGGGTTTACCCCGTTTAGAGTGCAGAGGGACTCCTGGTCATTCTACCCGTAGTGTTATCTCTTATGTGAAGGCTCGGCGTATGGTCGAGAAGGGGTGTTTGGCCTATTTGGCTTATGTTCGCGATTTTAGTGCTGAGGTCCCTTCTATTGATTCTGTGCCCGTTGTTCGAGAGTTTCCTGAGGTATTCCCTTCAGACGTACCGGGTATGCCACCCGATAGAGATATTGACTTTTGCATTGATTTGGCTCCGGGCACTCAGCCCATTTCTGTCCCGCCGTATCGTATGGCCCCACCTGAGTTGAAAGAGTTATTGGAGCAGCTACAAGACTTTCTTGAGAAGGGCTTCTTTTGACCTAGTGTTTCGCCTTGGGGTGCGCCGGTTTTGTTTGTTAAAAAGAAGGATGGTCAATGAGAATGTGTATTTATTACCGGCAATTAAACAAGGTTACAATCAAGAATAAGTATCCGCTGCCGAGGATTGATGATTTGTTCGATCAGCTTCTGGGTGCCAAGGTATTTTCACAGATTGACTTGAGATCTGGCTACAATCAGTTGAGGATTAGGGCATCCGATGTCCCTAAGATAGCTTTCCGGACTCGGTACGGGCATTATGAGTTCTTGGTGATGTCATTCGGGTTGACAAATGCCCCAACAACTTTTATGGATTTGATGAACCGAGTGTTTAGGCCTTATTTGGATTTGTTCGTGATAGTCTTTATTGATGATATGTTGATATACTCCCGCAGCCGGGAGGAGCACGAGCAGCACCTTAGAGTGGTTCTTTAGACTCTAAGGGATAGTCAGTTATATGCTAAGTTCTCGAAGTGCGAGTTCTGGTTGATTTCAGTTGCATTTCTGATCATGTTGTATCAGTAGAGGGTATTCAGGTTGATCCGAAGAAGAATGAGTCAGTCAAGAACTGGCCTAGACCAGCATCAGCTATAGAGATTTGGAGATTCTTGGGATTGGCAGGCTACTATCGTCGGTTCGTGGAAGGGTTTTAATCTATTGCAGCCCCGATGACCAGGTTGACCTAGAAAGGTGCCCAGTTCAGATGGTCGGATGAGTGTGAGGTGAGCTTTCAGAAGCTCAAGACAGCTCTCACTACTACAGGTGTTGGTTTTGCCCACAGGTTCAGGGCCTTATACAGTTTATTGTGATGCTTCTCGTATTGGACTTGGTGCAGTGTTGATGCAGGGCAGCAGGGTCATTGCCTAAGCTTCGCGGCAGTTAAAGATTCATGAGAAGAACTATCCGGTTCATGATTTGGAGTTGGCAGCCATTGTCCACGCATTGATGAATTGGAGGCATTATCTGTATGGCGTGTAATGTGAGGTGTTCACGGATCACAAGAGTCTTCAGTATTTGTTCAAGCAAAAGGAGTTGAATTTGAGGCAGAGGAGGTGGTTGGAGTTGTTGAAGGACTATGATATCACCATCTTATATCATCCGGGAAAGGCCAACGTGGTGACCGATGCTTTGAGTAGGAAATCAGCCAGCATGGGCAGTCTTGCTTATATTCTGGTCGGTGAGAGGCCGCTTGCTTTGGATGTTCAGGCTTTGGCCAATCAGTTCGTGAGGATGGATGTTTCTGAGCCCAGTCATGTGTTAGCTTGCACAGTCGCTCGTTCTTCATTATTAGAGCGTATCCGTGATTGGCAGTATGATGATCCCTATTTGTGTGTCCTTAGAGACACAGTGCATCACGGAGGTGCCAAGCAGGTTACCTTAGATGATGATGGAGTTTTGAGATTTTAGGGTCGAGTTTGTGTGCCTAATGTGGATGGGCTCCGAGAGTTGATTTTAGAAGAGGCCCATAGCTCCCGGTACCCTATTCATCCGGGCACCGCGAAGATGTACAAGGATTTGCGGCAGCATTATTGGTGGCGGAGAATGAAGAAGGAAATCGTTGCGTATGTGGCTCGGTATTTGAATTGTCAGCAGGTTACGTACGAGCATCAGAGGCCCGGTGGTTCATTTCAGAGGATCGAGCTTCCCGAGTGGAAGTGGGAGCAGATCACTATGGATTTCGTTGTTGGACTCCCGTAGATTCGGAAGAAGTTCGATACAGTATGGGTCATTGTTGATAGGCTGACCAAGTCAGCGCATTTTGTTCCCGTGGCAGTCTCCTATTCTTCTGAGAGGTTAGCTGAGATCTATATCCAGGAGATTGTTCGCCTTCATGGTGTGCTCGTGTCTATCATTTCGGACCGAGGTACGCAGTTTACCTTGCATTTCTGGAGAGCAGTTCAGCGAGAGTTGGGCACACGGATTGAGCTGAGCACAACATTTCATCCCCAGACGGACGGGCAGTCCGAGCGGACTATTCAGATTTTAGAGGATATGCTCCGAGCTTGTGTCATTGACTTTGGAGGCTCGTGGGATCATTTTTTGCCTTTAGCGGAGTTTGCCTACAACAACAATTACCAATCAAGTATCCAAATGACTCCTTATGAGGCTTTATATGGTAGGCGGTGTCGGTCTCCGGTTGGACAGTTTGATCCGGGAGAGGCTCGGTTGTTGGGTACAGATCTGGTTCAGGATGCCTTGGACAAGGTCAGGATCATTCAGGATAGGCTTCGTAGATCTCAGTCCAGGCAAAAGAGTTATGCCGACCGCAAGGTTCGAGATTTGGCTTTCATGGTCGGTGAGCGGGTATTGCTTTGAGTGTCGCCTATAAAGGGCGTGATGAGATTTGGGAAGAAGGGCAGGCTTAGCCCTAGGTTCATTAGTCTGTTTGAGATTCTTGATCGAGTGGGAGAGGTGGCTTATAGACTTGCATTGCCGCCGAGATTATCAGCCGTGCATCCTGTGTTTAATGTGTCCATGCTTCGGAAGTATCACGGCGATCCATCCCATGTGTTAGATTTCAGCACTGTCCAATTGGACAAGGGCTTGTCTTACGAGGAGGAGCCGGTAGCCATTCTAGACCGGCAGGTTCGTCAGTTGAGGTCGAAGAGTTTTCCTTCTGTTCGTGTTCAGTGGAGAGGTCAGCCTCCTGAGGCCTCGACCTGGGAGTCTGAGTCCGATATGCGGAGCCGTTGTCCCCATCTTTTCCCCGACTCAGGTACTTCTTTCTTCTGTCCGTCCGAGGACGAACAGTTATTTTAGAGGTGGAGAATGTGATGACCGAAAAGGTCATCACTAGTATTTAAAATGAATTCTATGTTTTGAGGCCTTAAAATCCTCTTTTATCTTCACCTCGATTTGCGTGCGCAGTCCGAGCGTGTAGCCAGAAAGCTTAAATGAGAAAATCTCTAAAAAATTATAAATTTTGACTACAAAAAGAATTAATTTAACTTCGGTCAACGTTTTGGATAAACAGACCCGGACTCGTGATGTGACGGGCTCAGAGGGTCCGTAGGAAAATATGGGACTTGGGCGTATGCCTGGAATCAAATTCCGAGGTCCCAAGACCAAGAAATGAATTTTTTAAGAAAATTGTTTTCAGAAATTGTCAAAGGATTTGGAAATGAAATTTGATTAGAACATGTTGGTATCGGGCCCGTATTTTGGTTCCGGCGCCCGGTACAAGTCTTATATATGATTTAAGATAATTCTTTGAAGTTTGGTAAGAAACGGAATCCGTTTGACGTGATACGAGCCTAAATTGCAAAAGTTGATGTTTAAGAAGTTTGAGATATTTCATTGATTTTTGAGGTTTAATTCGTTGTTTGAGATGTTATTTTGGCAATTTGATCGCACGGATAAGTTCATATGATGTTTTTGAGTTAGTTCGCATGTTTGGTTTGGAGCCCCGAGGGCTCGGGTGAGTTTCGGGTAGGTTCCGAGGTGTTTAAACTTAGGAAAAACACTGCTGTTGCACCAGTTTTGGTGTAACCGCACCTGCGAGTCGAGCACCGCAGGTGCGAGCTCGCAGGTGTGCACAATGGGTCGCAGGTGCGGTCCAGTCTCGCAGATGCGGACAATTTTCCGCAGATGCAGTTCCGCGGGAGCGGTTCCTTTTCTCGCAGGTGCGGCCCCAGTGGGTCCTAGTCATTTCCACAGAAGTGACCACTTTTTCGCACCTGCGGTTGTGCAGATGCGACCCACGAGCCGCAGATGCGGAAGTCGGGCAGTGAGTCTTTTAAAACATAACTTCAGCGATTTTTCTTTCAAACTTTCATAAAAATAGAAGAACAAGGGCGATTTTCTCAAGAGATTTTCTTCCCAAATCAGAAGTAAGTATGCATTAGCTGATTTCTTTCAACTATCTAATGTTTTTCATCAACTTTTATCAATAATCGTAGGGTTTTAATGGTAGAATATTGGGGAATTGGGTAGAGTTAGGGCTTTTTGATTATTTGGTAACTTGACCTCGTTTTGGGGTCGGATTTCAAAACAAATATATATTCGGGCTCGTGGGTGAATGGGTGATCGGGTTTTGGTCCGAACCTTGTGTTTTGACCAAGCGGACCCGGGGTCAATTTTTGGGTTTTTGGGAAGAATGACTAGAAAACTATAATTAAGTATTGGGATTGGATTGTTTAGCATATATTGATGTTATTAAGTCGATTATCTATAGCTACAATTGATTTGGAGCCGAATTCGAAAGGAAAGGCGGTGTTTGAGGATTGAGTTGGCCGTGGGAGTTCGAGGTAAGTGTTCGGTCTAACCTTAGCTTGAGGGATTAGGAGTTGAGTTCTATTTTCTAATTGCTTCTTATTGAGTACGACGTATAGGCATGGTGACGAGTATCTATACGTTGATGTCGAGCATGACCGTGAGTCTTAAATTGGTATTGTTGTGTTCTTATATGATACTACGAATGCTTTAATTGATGATTCTCTCCCCGGCGACGACAGAGGAAGCAACCCGTCTGCTGTATTGAGCAAGGATTAAATTTGTTCTCGTGGGAATTACTTATGATTTGAATATTAATGTTAGCTGAGATGAATAGAGGTTGGGTTAAGATTGGTTATAGCTGATTCTCCCTTGCCGGGACGTATCTACTTTTATTGTTGATCCCTTGCCGGGATAGTGTAGTTTATTGTTGATCCCTTGCCGGGACTCTTGGTATGGTTGTTGCTAAAACTATATGAAAATATGGATTGGGTTGCACGCCGCAACAATACTATATATGGATCGGGTTGCACGCCGCAACAATACTATCTATGGATCGGGTTGCACGCCGCAACAATACTATATATGGATCGGGTTGCAGACCGCAACAATATTAAATATGGATTGGGTTGCACGCCGCAACAATACTAAATATGGATCGGGTTGCACGCCGCAACAATGTTATATTGGATCAGGTTGCGCGCCGCAACAGTATTATTATTGTTTTGTCGTAGATTCTGAGTTTTTCTCTCATATCGCTTTTATTTCCTGCTGAATTTGACATTTTTTTTCCTCGTAGAATGTACCCCCTCCCATTTAAACTGTTTATTCCTTCTATTTTTCGTTGTATATTATATAACTGCACAGGTTTATCTGGAGTCTTGTCCTAGCCTCGTCACTACCTCGCCGGGGTTAGGCCAGCCACTTACCAACACATGGGGTCGGTTGTGCTGATACTACACTCTGCACTATGTGAAGATACCGGAGCAGCATTTGGGCAGTAGCACTCTGGGAGCCAGCCTTCAGTCCAGCCAGAGAGCCCGAGGTAGTCCTGCAGGCGTCCGCAGGCACGACACTCTCTTCTATCTATGATTATGTTCTGTTTTCACTTGTTTCCGAGACAGACTGTATTTCCTTTTTCAGACATTGTATGTAGCACTCATAGACAGTCCGTGGTTATTGTGACACCGACTTTTTGGGTAGAGGCATATATTGGCATTTCTGTACTGATTTTAGTATTTAATTTGACTAAGTCTTCCGCTTGATTTCATCTTCCGCAATTATTTTAATGTTGATCACCTGTTTATTTTAAGTTGTTAAAAAGTATTAAATGAATGAGTTAAGATTTCTACATTTCGTGGCTTGCCTAGCTTCTACGAGTAGGCGCCATCACGACCCCCGAGGGTGGAAAATCCGGGTCGTGACATAAACCTGTGCAGATGATAGTATATGTACAAAATAACAACAAATAAGAGCTAGACAAGTAATATCGGGAGGGTGACATGCTAAAGGGGGATACAAGATATGAGAATTTCAGCAGAAATGATTACCAGGACAATCAATATGCCTTTGACCAGCCAAAATAATTAAACACAGTGAGGAAAAGTGCACGGCTTCACCCATTGTGCTTTAACTCTCAACCTCACAGTAAAATAATGAAACTGCACGGCATCACCCTTCGTGCTTTTACTCACAATCTCACAATATAAATCAATAGATATGGCACGACATCACCTTCGTGTATTAACTCTCATAACATGGCACGACATCTCCCTTCGTGCATTAACACTCACAATATGGCACAACATCACCCTTCGTGCATTAACACTCACAATATGGAACGACATCACCCTTCGTGCATTAACACTCTCCTTTACCATAAAGCAATAAACCAATAACAATAGGGAGATAGAATAACTAGAATAAGCCTTACTTCAACATTTGGTTCCACAATTTTGAAATCAATACTCAATTATCACCACAAATCCGAATAAGCCTTACTTCAACATTTGGTTCCACAATTTTGAAATCAATACTCAATTATCACAAAAAATCCGTAAACATGACAAGAATGATAAATTTAACAATAACTAGTCTAATACATGGATAACATGATTGAAGAAGCAATAATTACAAGAAACCAAGTCTTACCCGTATGCTTTAACCCGACAAAAATGCATAAGTACTCGTCACCTCACATATACATTGTACCCAACATCTAAACATGTAGTAGATAGACAAACAAGTGCTATTCCCTCAAGTCAAGGTTAACAACGACACTTAACTCGCTTCAATGACCAAGCTCAAAGCTCAACCACAACTTTGCCTTTCAAACATGCCTCCCAACCAATAGAATCTTGTAAATTACAAACCAAACGATTCAAATTAAGCCTTAGGAACTACCCATGATCGCAATGAATTCAATTTAGGCCATTATTGAAAAAGTCAACAAAAGTCAACACCCAGGCCCGCTTGGTCCAAACTCGAAATTCGGACCAAAACCCGATTACCCATTCACCCCCGAGCCCGGTTATGTAATTTTTTTTGGAATTCGACCTCAATTTGAGGTCTAAATCCCTATTTTTTTAAAATCCCCAATTCTACCAGAAACCCCCAATTTCCACCATGAAAACTCTAGATTTTAGTTTGAAATCTTAGGAAAAGTAGTGAAGGATTGAAAGAAACTAGTTTAGAATCACTTACCTTGATTTAGAGAAGAAAAGTTCTTTGAAAAATCGCCTCTAGGGTTCTTGAGTTTGAAAATTTGAAGAATGAACCAAAAATCTCGTCTAAGTCAAGTTTTGATGAGTTGCAGGTGTCGCATTTGCGACCTGAGGTTCGCAAATGCGAAGAACCTATCGCAAATGCGAATGTTTCACATCCCTATTTTCATCGCATTTGCGACGAATAGTTTGCAAAAGCGAACTCTGATCCTTCCGCAAATGCGGCCCATTGATCGCATTTGCGATCACTGCTTGCCTAGCCCCCACTTTGCAAATGCGAAGTTTTGTCCGCAATTGCGAACACTGGCTCCCCGCAAATGCGACCTCTTGATCGCAAATGCGAACTAAGGCTGGCCTAGGTACTCTTCGCAAATGTGAAGAATTTGCTCGCAATTGCGAGCCTGTCAGCATGGGGAATGTTTGCAAATGCAAACACTAATCTCGCAAATGCGAGATCAGACACCAGTTACAAAAATTGCAGAACCAACAATGCTCTAAGTCCAATTTTCACTCGGTAGTCACCCGAGCCCTCGGGGCTCTAAGCCAAAAGTGCACACAAGTCTAAAAACATCATACGGAGTTGTTCGCACGATCAAGTCGCCAAAATAATATCTAGAACTTTGAATTGAGCACCAAATCAATTGAAATTTTCAAGAAAATTTTGAAATTTCTACTTTTACAACCGGACGTCCGAATCACATCAAACCAACTCCGTTTCTCACCAATTTTTACAGAGAAGTCATAAATATGGTATTGAACCTATACCGGGTTCCGAAACCAAAATACGGACCCGATATCAAAAAAGTCAACCATTGGTCAAATATTTCAAATTCATTAAGCCTTTAACTTTCTTAGAAAGTCTGATAACTAGGGCTAGGGACTTACGAAATCGATTCCGGGCATACTCCCAAGTCCCAAATTACGATACGGGCCCACCGGGACCGTGAAAACACAAATTCGGATCCGTTTGCTCAAAACGTTGACCGAAGTCAACTCAAATGGATTTCAAAGCTACAATTTCTTATTTTTATCAATTTTTAACATTAAAGCTTTCTAGAAACACGCCCGGACTGCGCATGCAAATTGAGGAGGGATAAAATGAGATATTTAAAGCTTCGAAGCGCAGAATTAGGTTAAAAAACATAAGATGACCTATCGGGTCATCACATTCTCCACCTCTAAAACAACCGTTCATCCTCGAACGGACATAGACAAGTACTTGGACTGGTGAAAAGGTGGGGATATCTACTCCGCATGTCCGACTCCGACTCCGGCTCCCAAGTAGCTGCCTCGACGGGCTGACCTCTCCACTGCACTCGAATTGAAGGATAACTCTTCAATCTCAACTGACAAACCTGCCAGGCTAGAATAGCCACCGACTCCTCCTCATAAGTCAAATCCTTGTCCAACTGGACGGAGCTAAAATCTAACACGTGGGACGAATCGCCGTGATACTTCCGGAGCATGGATATATGGAATACCGGATGAACTGCTGATAAACTGGGTGGAAATGTGAGCTTGTAAGCCACCTCACCCACTCTCTAGAGAATCTCAATATGTCTGATGTATCTAGGGCTCAACTTGCCCTTCTTTCCGAACCTCATTACTCCCTTCATGGGTGAAACCTGGAGCAACACCCGCTCTTCGACCATGAATGCAACATCACAAACTCTACGGTCAGCATAACTCTTCTGCCTGGACTGGGCTGTGCAAAGTTGATCTTGAATAATCTTGACCTTATCCAAGGTATCCTGTACCAAATATGTACCCAAAAATCGAGCCTCTCCCGGCTCGAACCATCCAACCGACGATCAACACCGCCTACCATATAATGCCTCATAGGGAGCCATCTAAATGCTTGACTGGTAGCTGTTGTTGTAGGCAAACTCCGCAAGTGGCAAGAACTGATCCAAATAACCTCCGAAGTCTATAACACAAGCGCAGAGCATATCCTCCAATATTTGAATAGTGCGCTCGGACTGTCCGTCTGTTTGAGGATGAAATGTCGTGCTCAGCTCAACCTGCGTTCCCAACTCACGCTATACTGCCCTCTAGAAATGTGAGGTGAACTGCGTACCTTGATCAGAAATTATAGACACGGGCACACCCGTGAAGATAAACTATCTCGAGGATGTAAATCTCTGCCAACCACTCTAAAGAATATGTAACTGCCATATGAATGAAATGCGGTGACTTGGTTTCAAACCATTGTCACTCTTTCTTTTGCGTTTCAAACCATTTCTCCTTTTTCAACTTTCCACGCCTTTCTTTCTTTGCTTTTCTTGAATCCCTTTGAGATCATTTTCACATTGGGCTTTCTTTTTGTCTTTTTCTTCTCTTTTCTTTTTCATTGCCTTCATTTTCTTTGCTTTTGTACCTTTTACCACTTTGTTCCCTTTCTCATCTCTCCCCCCAAACTTAGACTTTTGCCATTGCTCAAGGAAAGATCGGGGTGCCAAGAGAGGGTATAATTTAGAACGGGTATAGGCTTGTAGCATTGGTTCTTGAAAGAAAAAGGTTTAAGGCTCAAAAGGGTTAGCTAGGGATTATATCATTGGTAGGCTATGAAATTGTTCAACTATCATTTGGATCAAGGAGAGCCTATAATCACTTCTCAAGTCGAATTTCACTCAAAATTTTGCCTCAACAGACATTCAGGGCAAGTTCTAGACCATTGGCTCGGGACTTGGACTCACAATTCGATTTCTCACCACGCAAACTCAAGGATTGCTAAAGATATAGAGTTGGGGGCCCACAACACCTTAGACACGATTGAGCACACAATAGTCCGAAAGACCACATGATGATTGTTTGGTCAACACAAGAGTCTCAAGGTCGCTACTTTCACCATCCTAAGCACAACAAACACTTTTCTTTGACCATGGGATAAAAGGCAAA
>NW_017670283.1:241891-242617 GCF_001879085.1 Nicotiana attenuata
CGTGGATTTTCCTAGTTTCCGGCAACACCCCCAACCCTTGAGGTTCCACCTACCCCCCCTGCACCTTTTTAGCACCTTGAACCTCCTTCTCGCCTCCTTCTGCACTCTCCCCAGACAAAGAAGCTGTGGGGGAGGTGGAGTAGTCCCCACTACCGGTTGCTGAGCCCTCAGATGACTCATGCATAATATTGATTGGCTGTCGGACAGTGGGTGATGGCAGAGGAGTATCATCAGTCAGTCTAAACCTTCCGGGCCAGTCCGGGACATGAGTGGGAATGGAATCTGAAGAGACATCCTATGAAAGCACGTACTCACTCCCCGAAGAATGAGAAGTAGCTCTGTCTGCAGCGTTTATTAGCTTCCTTGTCTTTTTTATTCTTTCCCGAACTTGGGGAGTGAGTTTTATCATCTTGCCTTTGCCTCCCCGGGAGGAGTCACCTCTGCCGGGTTGTTTGGAGCCCTTTCCTCTTTGTTTTACCATTGTCTGCAAGCACACACATCTAACATTGTTAGTCTAAGCACAGGCAGTGAAACAAATAAAAAATGTATTGCAGAATAGAAGCCCAAAAGTTGCAGAACATGTTGCAGACACAGTGCACCACGGCCCGCACAAACAGGAGTGCGGCCGCACTGGAGGCACCACGAACCGCGCAAAAGCCACCGCGGTCCGCATTGGGGCAGGGTCTAGAAAACCACATCTCTGAATCTCTCCACCGCGGCCCGCAC